>NC_142378.1:22392500-22692500 GCF_059441005.1 Hippichthys cyanospilos
TTATTTTTTTATTTTTTTTTTTCCACATACTACAACAAAAAACAATGTGTTGAGCATTGGACTCCCATCACAGGTATGAATTAAGATCATCTGGGTCCAATTACATTAATTTTTACCGTTTTGGCCAGACATTTTGGCCGTTTTAGCCAGATTTTGAGGCGGTGTAAAGGTCACGGCCATTATTGAAAAATCATAAAACTTGAAAACCTTTATCTTCCTTATCTCAATGTTCTCCTGATGAATTTTCAGGTAATTTACTTCAACAGGCATAGCACAGTATGCGCAGTACATGAAAGTGTAAAAATTAACATTTATGTTTGCCACCAGGTGTCGCTATAGGTAATTTGGGAATTTATCGTATAGAAGTTTTAAGATCATGAGTCTTAATGATATTCTGTTAAGTCTTTGGAAGTAAGACTGGCGTATATGACACACTCATTATCGGAAATGCGTATTATATGGTGGAGGGAATTAGGCGTGTCTGGAGGCTTGTCTGACTAAATTTACATTTTCGTCTGCCACCAGGTGTCGCGATAATTAGGAAATCTGTCATACAGATGTATTGAGATCATAAGTCTTAATACTGTAAAGTTTCAGATTTTTTAAATCTTGTTCAGCTGTTATAAAGGTTTTTGTCACTGTGGGAGAAGGAAATATTGTTTTCCTATTTTAAATCCCCGCCTCCATTATACATTTTATCGGATCTTGACAATTTTTGGACCCGCTGTGCCTCTTAAGTCTGATAATCAGGGGTGTAATGGGCGTGGTACGCGGCGGTATGCCGTGCACCCACTTCTCCCGACGCCACGTTTAATTTTTATTTCTGTTTGAGTTATGCTTAATAACGTTGGCCTGTGATTATTTTGGAGTAGTAAAACATTAAATTTAACGTTAGTTCAACTGGTGTTGTAGCCTATGATTGATGTTCTGTATGTATATATAGAACATTCCAGAATCGCGTACACCCACTTAAAAAATCCCCACTACTCCACTGCTGATAATGATCCACGCCAAAATGGAAGTTTATCGGGTCAACCGTTTGAGAAGAAGGCAGCAGTTGCACATTAAATAATTTGTTACTCTTTTCTGTAAATCCTAGTCTATGGCTGTCTCTGATTTTTTTTTTTTTTAGGTCTTAGGGTCCGACATATGCGTAAAAATTTTCATTTCTACAAGTCACACCAACTGGGTTTGCCTGCAATCTTTCGACTGTAATGACATTTTTTTGCTACCACTAGTTGGCATTGTAATGGAGCATAATAGCATTATAATGCAATGTATGTTTGTCAATGTCTTCAGGAATAGACTCTCTTGCAATGTGTGAAATTGTGCGAACATGAGATCATCTGGGTCAAATTACAGCAGCTCTTACTGTTCTGTTAAGTCTTCGGAAGTAAAACTGGCGTATATGACACGCCCATTATCGGAAATGTGTATTATTTGGTCGAGGGCATTAGGCGTGTCTGGAGGCTAGTCAGACTAAATTTTAGTGATATTACTTTAACTCAACAAAATATGTCAAAACGTTGAAAAAAATGCTGTTTCCTTGCTTCCACTAGGTGGTGCTCACAGTACGATGAGAAATTGGTTGGTAGGTGTGTTCTGCATTGGACTCCAATCGACTCTATGGGTCCAATAACAGCAACTTTGTTCGTATTGGTGAGACATCGGACTTTGAGGCAACATAGAGGCCACGCCCATTATTTTAAAGTCGTAAAATATGAGAACCTTCATGCCTCCCATGCCTTCCATGCCTCAACGCTATTCTGGCCAATTTTTAGTTAATTCTCTCAAACAGGATTAGCACAGGTTGAAGTGGATGTTGCATGTACCAAATACAGACAAATACAAATAGAATATAGATTACAGAAAACATTGTGCTGTATAGTGCAATGATGTCTTGACAATAGGCAGAGCCATTGGGCTCTTTCTGATTGGACACGTCAGAGGCGTTCATTCTGATTGGAAAGATTTTGTGACATTACTGCCACCTTGCCACTTGGCATGCTTGTACACAAATTTGAAACTGTACTAGCGGTTTCATTTAGACGCGACTTTTGTAAATAAACGACGACGACGAAGGGGAGTCTATGCGGATTTAAATTAGCCGGTTACATGTAGACAAGGCCTAAGTCTACTCCTGACTTGTTGTTACACTTATCATGGCTGTCCAATTGAAACACATGGTTTGTGTTAAAAAAAAAAAAAAGAAAAAAAAAAGGATGAAGTTACGGTACTTTGAGACACATTTTCATCATGTATCAAGTAACATATTGTTGCTGTTATGGGGGGAGGGGGCAAATACTTAATGAAAACTAGACCTACAATTATACTTAAAAAGTGCTGTTGGTCGTTAAGAACATTTATTTGCAAGTTTTTTGTCATGCCGGGGCATGGCGAGTGGAGTGCAGAGGTGCAAGATGATGGGCCCAGAAGTGCAAGAAAGCCAGGAGGGAATATGCTCAAAAATTGAGGTTTTCATAATCAAACAATACAGGAACCAAAATAGACAAAAACTGGACAAAGTAGCAAATGAACAAGGACTAAACAAAACTTTGACCCGGGAACTCAAGGAGCGATTTCAAACAGCGAGGAAACAATATTGGGGAGGTAACAATTGCAATAACCCGACAACTACCAGTAACAACCCTATGGCTTATATACACAGGACACTAATAAGGAACAACACGGAACAGCTGGAAGAGAACGAGAGGCAGGGGCAAACACACGAGCAACCGGTGGAACAAATCACGCAATAACAACAGACTCAGGAACACAAGAACCTATGACCGAATAGTACACAAAAATAAACCCACTACAAAACAAATCACGCAATAACAACAGACTCAGGAACACAAGAACCTATGACCGAATAGTACACAAAAATAAACCCACTACAAAACAAAACCGACAGAACATGACATTTTTTAAATTTATAATGTTTTTATTTCATATTTTTTAATGAAAAACTGTCTAAACCTTAAACATTTTAAACATATAAGTTAACCTTTTATTTTCTTTTCATAATGGGTCAAAGTCCGCTGGAAAATGTATCCACGCATCCTTGTTGACAACAAAGTCGCAATAAGGCGGCACTTGACAAAAGTGCATTTGAAAGTGCAAACGCTTAAACGGATGCATACTATATTAAAAGAGGTATATATATATATATATATATATATAAATATATATATATATATATATATATAATATATATATATATATATATATATAATCATTTCACGCCTTGTAAATGACATGATCATGTTCATTTTGCATTTAAATTGATGTTATTCAAACACAGATATGTGGAGGAAATAGGTCTGGATTTGCATTATGCGGGCATAAGTCAACCCCCCACCTCCGCAATATGGGGATTGAAAATGAGGGGAAAAAACCTCGACCTATTATTATTACCTTGACTTATTAAATACGGTAGTCAAAGATGTTTTGACTTTCTACAGAAACTAACTGGTCAGAAGGCCACACCTGATCATGCAGCTTCCCTTCTGGAGAAGAGATTCAGCAACCCTTCACCAAGAAAGGAAACCACTTTGCTCTTGGTGGATGAAGTAAGACTTTTTTTTTTTTTTTTTTTTTTTTTTTTTGTCCTTGTTTGATTTTTGTGGGGGAAATATTGGGTGAACATGGGATTAATGTAATTTATCATTTTGAAAAATCCCATTTTCACAATATCCATCCATTATCTACCGCTTTATCTGGAATCGGCTCGCGAGGGCTGCAATCTCAGCAGGGAAGCCCAGACTTCCCTCTCGCCGGCAGCTCTCCCTGGCCACAAATGTTTGTCCGTCCGACCGTCCATCTGTCCGCTACTGCTTTATCCAGGGTCAGGTTGCAGGGGCAGCAATTGCAGCAGAGAATCCCAGAATTCCCTATCAATGATCACTTCGTCCAGTGCCTCTGGAAGGATCCTCAGGCGTTCCCAGGCCAGCCGAGAGACATAGTATCTCCAGCTGCTTGTCACTCGAGTCCCTCCCGGATGATCAAACTTCTCACCTTATCTCTAAGAGAGAGCCCGAACACCCTGCAGAGGAATATTCCGCAATCTTTTTTGTACGATTTGAAATTAACAACATTGTTGTTACAAAGGTGGGCAACTCCCAGATTTTTGCAGGTTCGGCATTCGTCATTCAGCAGAGCTCCGCCCCCTTTCCGTCATCATCAGTTTGTAAATTTTTCAACTCAGAACAAAATTACATCGTTGGTCCTTCAGTTCACCGATGTATTTTTCCCCACCCTTCCGTCATCACTAAAAAGCTAAATTTGACTTTTTTTCTTCTAGTCTGTCATCGTAATCGTCGGTCAGGCAGTGTACATTGCGAGTCCTGTCACCACCACTCGAAGGCAAAATTCAGACATCTTTCTGTTGTCCGGTGTTCATATATTATTGGCCTACTTCTATACTGTATGTACTCTTTCAATTTCAAGATTCAAGAGTTTTATTGTCATATGTATAGAATTATTATACTGCATGATGAAATTCTTATTCCGTTCTCTTCTCCGATTAGCAGACTACATATCGTCTCAACATTGTTATTGTGTTGAAGTTCATTTGTAGCAAAACTGAAGAAGTGCAAACACAGTGATATTTGTAATTACAAAATCTGAAAAGACAGCCACAGGAAGAGGAGCTAAGGGGCATGAGGGACTGGACTTCCAGGCCGGCAAACAGCTTCTACCCACAAGCCGTCCGGATTCTCAACAAATCTCTCACACACTAATCTGTCTCTTACTACATTAATAATATTTTGCACTAAATATTTTGCACAACACGATATTTGCACGATATAAGAACACACCTTAATCACAAGAGCTGTATAGGCCAGGAGCTGCAACCAGTTTGGAGAAGGAGTACCTAAATCTCGATGGGCCATAGTACAGAAAGTGGCTGAAAACAACAGGGCCAAGGTGCTGTGGGACTTCAGCTTCAAGACTGACAAACAAGTCCGGGCTAACCAACCAGACATAGTGGTGGTGGACATATAAAAGAAGAGGGTAGTGTTGAGAGATGTGGCCATCCCAGCTGACGCCAACATCAGGAAGAAGGAACATGAGAAACTTGAGACGTATCTAGGGTTGAAACAGCAGATGTGGAAGGTCAATGGTTGCGTGTTCCCCGTGGTAGTGGGGCCACTTGGGGCAGTAACCCCCAAACTGGGTGAGTGGCTCCAGCAAACCCCAGGAACAACATCTGAAGCCTCAGTACAGAAGAGTGCCATTCTAGGAACATCAAAGATACTGCACAGAACCCTCAAACTCCCAGGCCTCTGGTAGAGGACCTGAGCTTGAGGATGACACAGATACCACCCTGCCGCAGTGGGCCCCCGGTTTAAGATTATTCCATTCCGCGGTTGAGATTGTAACGCAAATTCGCTGTATGGCGGGCAATCCAAACCTATGCTAATTAGCTAATGTGTGTAAAACTACAGGTAAAAACATCAAAATTGTATATACATATCAAAAATTTATATCAAAATAGTAAAGTGAGTGCTACTTATATTTAATATACATCTATACAATTAAATAACATTATAAATAGAAAATATAGATAGGATTTATGCACCTCTGAGTGAGTGACAAGCTTGTTATGGCCATATTCCCTACTGAGGGTAGCCTAGGCTAGGCTATCTTAGCCTTCTTCTGATTTTTTATGATTTCCAGCTTCGTTTCCATATAAATCATCTTCTCTCTTTAACATCACTAGCAATCTTAGGACCCATGGCCAACGTTCTAGTACATTTTTGCAAGCACTCACAGAAGAACAAAGCTTTAACAGTCAGCTTTTGGAATGAGTGACGCCAACCAAAAGCAAACCAGCATCTTAGTGCCTCCGGGATGCCGACCAAGAGTAGACGAGTATCTTAGGGAGTGGCGACGCTGACCATTAGCGAACCAGTATTTTAGTGACGTAAGCAATGATGCATGTATAGATATATGAGTGCAGATTGACCCTGAGTCACGCGCGCACACTGACCACCATGTTTGAGGTGTTGTAAGGCGAAAAAAATGCCGTAAAAAGGGACCAAAAAAAAAACAAAACGTTGCGGTCCACATCGTAAGGTGAAATAAACGTTAGGCAGGGACATCATAAATCGGTGGTCCATTGTATGTGTGTGTGTGTGTGAGTGTGTATATATATATATATATATATATATATATATATATATATATATATATATATATATATATATATACAGTGGGCCCCCGGGTTACGAACTTAATCCGTTTTAATCCGTTCAGCGGCTACGCTCCCGTTTTAATCCGTTCAGCGGCTACGCTCGTATCTCGAACTGTTCCTATAACGGGCAATCCAAACCCATGTTAATTCGTGAATGCGTGCAACGCGCGCAAAAGCATCACGACTGTACACATACATTGAAATTGAGTGACATAATCTACTGTACAGTTAGATTAATTGGCAAATACAAAGGAAAAATGACTTTTACCTTTGGAACGACGTGACTTGAACTGGGTAGAAGCGTAGGGGGGAAGAGACCAATGTTCAAAGTCAATATGGCGAAGCAGATGTGCCATTGGTCTTACAATGTCAGAGTGACTCTTTCAGTCAAGGTGTAAGTCACGGAGATGCTAAAACATCATCCTCTTACTTCTTCCTTTATTGCTACTAGTAATTTTAGAAGCTATGTCTAACAGTTAAAGTTTGCAAAGTCTTCACAACATTCCTCCCTTCCGTTTTTCACTCATTTTCTCTCCTTCCTTCCATCCTGTGCCATCAAGCTAGATAAAGGCGTTCGGCCAATAGCATATCGGCATTTCTGTGACTGACGTGTGACGCCGGCCAATAGCATCTCCGTGAGTGAGACCGGGTGACCTTAATCGACCAATAGCATATTGGCATCTCCGTGACTGACTGATAATTATTCGCACTTTTTTTTTTAAACGGTTGGAATGTATTGACAATTAATTTAAAAAAAAAACACATTTAAACCATCGACAATTCTTTGTCCTGCAATCGGCACATTTAATTTCATGTCAGCTGTTTTTCCCTTTAGCTGTACAAACACTACACTTAAATGGTAATATATTTAGACACCGTGAGTGAGACAGTCAGTGTGACGTTGTAAGACCAATAGCGTTCACGCGACTGCCACAACTACTGATGATTTAGGTGACGCATCTGCTGACTTTGTTGACCCAGTTAAGCGAGAAACATATTTACATATTCAACGGCCGGCATGTCGGATTGCTCGTAAGGCGAAAGGTTTGTTCGTAGGTGGGGGACAAAAATCTCCGTGATTCACGCTCGTAAGGCGAATTGTTCGTAAATCAGGGTGTTTGTAAGCCGGGGGCCGACTGTATATATATAATATATATATATATATATATATATATATACAGTATATATATATATATATATATATACAGTATATATATATATATATATATACACAGTATATATATATATATATACAGTATATATATATATATATATATATATATATATATATATATATATGCAGTGGGCCCCCTTGTTACAAACTTTATCCGTTCAGCGGCTACGCTCGTAACTTGAATTGCTCGTATGACGGGCAATCCAAACCTAGGAAATAGACTCTCATTGACATGAAACGATACAATTCACACTGTACTATTAATTCATAAATACAGTAGTTGAACGTTTGATTTGAAATAATCTACTATGATTCAATGGCAGTTAATTTCAAATATTGCATCTTTCATAATATTGCATTTATACTATGAATAAAATGGTTTATCTAGAAAAAGGCTTTTTACCCCCAAATATTTTAAAACGGTATCTTTTAGAGCAAAACTGGCACAAGAGCTGCGGTCGGCAAAAACAGCGACGTTTTAGACAACTAAATAACTAAACTGGCACTTTAGAGGACAAAAATGACGCAAGCACAAGACAGCTGGTTGGAACGAGACGCGGCATGGAGGAGACATTAGAGCTGGAATACACTCATGACAGGTGACACAAATTACACTATAACAGACGCCAGTAAAAAACAACATGAACTCAAAGGCCAAATAACTAAAACTCCACAAAATAAAGCCACAACAGGAAAAACCCTGAGAAAACATGGCACCAAAAGCAGGCACGCTTTAACAAGATTGTACGCTGATTTACAAATCGCACTTTAATATAAGAACACCATTTTATTTCTTTACTTCTAATTGAATATGAACAAAATAAAATGACAAAAACATGAAAAATAAAAAAATAAATACATCAAATGCTCGACTCACCCAATCAGTTGTCAAGCACTGTTTTATATACAAAATCCATTCTTCTTTCTTTCCTCAGACTTCAGCGACTTGCTTGTAGAGTTTCTGCGTTTCATTTCCAATAATAAATCCTTTTGTAATAACGTGGACGCCAATGCTGGAAGTCGTGTTGGTCCAATTTCCGTTTAGCAAGTACATTTGAATTTTCTGCTAAATGTCCACGGGTCTGGCGTCTACGTAAGCTCAATGGTTGCTCAACCATGAGCTAACCGATAGCTCATGGTTGAGCAACGTGCTTTTTTTCATTTTTTTTTTTTTAAATAACTTTAGCTACTTCCAACTTTAAACATGGTGGCTCAACATGGCATCGCCTTCCTGCAGTGGGCATCCAGTCAAGTCACGTTCATGCAGCATCCACTTCAACCTGTGGGCCTGGAAGTGGGCTCCTCCCACCTGTGGTCCCTTCTGGAGGTTTCTGATTTTCACCTAATTGGGGTTTTTGAGTTTTTCCTTTCCCTTCTGGGAGCTTTGACAGGGGATGCTGTTGTGTACCTTACATTGAAAGGCATCTGTGAAGCCCTTTAAGACTTCTGTGATTTAGGGCTATACAAATAAAATTTAATTGATTGATTGATTGAATAAATCATCTCAACAATTAAGAACATCTGATCAATATAATTGCTAACACATGATTGATTGGTACATGTGCTTTACTCAACTGAGTACAACTGATTGCTGGATTTATTATTCAATTAACATGTCATAATTGATTGGCACACCATGGATTAATTACTGATTTATTACGCAATAAAAATAAAAGGTGTATTAAATTTCTCCAACACTGGCTTACGTTTTTTTCACATTGCGATGTGGAATAATGAGTTTTTTCATCCCCTCTTAACGGCTTTGTGACAAAAACAACTGTCATGACCCTAGGGGGTTTGTTGTATTTGCTTTGTTTTGTTTCCATCTGCAAGCATTTGTAGGTAATTGCACTTATTTATGTTCCCTAACTGCCTCCATGCAACGCGTCACTACAATTCTGGTCTGCTATTGGTCAGCGTCTCCTTATGGAGATGCTGGTCTGCAATTGGTCGACCTAACTCATAATTTTAGGCCACCAGAGAAGGCCTTGCTGGCCCTGACAGCCCACCACTGGCATATATATAGCAGCCTATAACTCACCATATGTCGCTGTGTTTTCTCGTTGTACGAAAGTCAAGATTTGTTGTACAGTGAACCCTCGCTACTTCGCGGTTCTACTATCGCGGATTCTCCACATTGCAGATTTTTTTTTCCACTACGCGGATTCACCACATCTTTTTTTTTTTCCCATTACGCAGATTCACGACTTCAAGGATTTTTTTTTTCATCACATATTGAACTTTTGCAATAGCTCCCAATCTTGCTACTCCCTCGAAGGCTTGTGCTGAGCCTAAACGCCATCAAAAAATGATGACGGTGAGAAAGTGATACTTCTCGAAGGGAGTAGTTTAGGAGTTATTTGGGAGTAAAAGAATCCACCGTTAACTACACTAAGGATGAGGCAAAAATTAGAAGACGGCTGACATCACCTTTGGCAAAGCTTGGCGAAGCCAGTTGTTACAGCTAGTAATAAAACAATCATCTGTATGGAAGCTGCTTTAGCAATCTGTATTGCTGACTGCCGACGGGAGAAGAAAATAGTGAAGCCCTGTCTTTTTAGGGCTCGTGCAGCTGCTGTCATATTATTAGCGGCCTGGATGTTCAATTAAAGTCTAATCTGTACATGATCAAAGATGATTACAATGGAGAGTTTTAAACTGGCTGAATTATTCGTGCAACAACTTTGCTTCATGTATTCTAAATGCTACTTTTCCGGCTGATTCATTAGTGCAACAGCTTTGCTTCATGTATTCTAACTGCTACTTTTTCAGGCACCACAGCGCCTCCTTATCTCATATGTGTGTGTTTGTTAAAAACAATGTTAAGGTCAAGGCCTGAATCGCAAGGTATCTGCAAGTTCTGCCACGGTGCACAATACTCATGTTGTGCGACGGTTGGAATGTGAGACCCCCACACCTCAGTAACAGTTTTTAATAAAAAGTCTGCAGCCCGAAAGCTCAGAGAGAAAGAGAGAGATCATCAGGGTCATTTGTGGGGTATCAAGCCCACTTCAAACCCAACAAGAGTTTACACTTGAAATACCATTATATTATAAAATACATTTCGGGAAGAGGTTTCCAATGGTCCGGTGAACGGCGTCTTTGCTCCTCTGTCTCTGCCTCCTGCATGTGTGTAGACAACAACAGCGCCAGGGTGTGCTTCATGAGGTATACGGCTCGTGCCTCTGGAGTTTTAATCTACTCCCGCCCCACGGGCACGTTCGTGTCAGTCATGACCTCATGGGAGAAGTGTTGCGATCCAAGCAGGGCAAGCAAGCAGTCTTAGATCCTTCATGCTACCCCTATCATCAGCTCCCAACTGCCCCCCCCCCCCCCCCCCCCCCCCCCATATACGAAGAATGCAGAGGATTAAAGATCCAAGTACAGCCACTACTGTTAAGGAATGACTTTACAATTGGATCTGAGAGAATCTTAGTGTCAAATCCCAGGTCCTTACAGGTGCTCTTGAAGTTAGTCCTGCAGTCTGACCTCAACTGCTTTGCTGCCCCCCCTATTGGAAAATAATCTGTGGAGAGCATTGATAAAACTAGAGGTGTCCATGGACTCTTATTGCATCAATTTGAACGGCCTTAGTGCTCGTGCAGATGAACATCACCGCCCATCATTTGCTACTTACAACCCCACCCCGAGTTTTGCGAGAAGTAACTGACCATGGCCCAAACACATCAGCCAACATATTAGAACAGAGGCTGTATAGTCAGGCGTTCTCTAAGAAATGCAGCCATTTTCTGTGACTGTGTCCCTCCCATTAGCTTTCAACAAATCACGCAAGTGTGAATGAGACTGCTAATCTGACGTTTACCCCAAAATCCAGTCTGCAGACCGTAAAGCACCTTCTGTAAGGTGACACCCTTGGTGTTTGACATTTTCATGGTAATGGTGGAACAGCAGACTAGTTAAGTGGTGGAAAACATAAGAGGGCTTCTCTTTGGAATACTTTTTCCTGCCGTTTGGTGTCTGAGCTCCTCTGAAAAATATTCTTGCTGAACTGGCTTTATGACCACCTGTCTTGCTTGTTCGAAGTGTGAGTCGGAGAGCTCATGACACATGTGCCACCTCTTGCGCGATGTGCATTAACTGGGCAAGAGCTTTGATGACTGACTGCCAGCTGGAGAAAGACTGGATGTTTGATGAAAAAAAAAAAAAAGATTAAAAATTGAATGCATTACTGCAGTGTGTTACTTTTGTTGCACATTTGCCTTTTTCATTTTTTTAAAAAAGGAATTAGATGTACAGACTGAATTTATTGGAGTTTATTATAATGCACAGTATCAAAAATTCTATATGCAGTCTGAATCTAACATTTTATTTAATTGTCCTAAGGTCTTGTTTTTTTTTTTGTTTGTTTGTTTTGTTTTTTAAATCTCCAGTGATTGAAGTTCTGTGACCAGGATGGATTTCCACCATTTGAGGAAAAAAAAAGAAAGACAAAATGGCATATGTGTGCAGTTACAGTACTGTTGTCACTGATTTTCTCACAATAAAGCTGTTCTGAGAGGTTGAATATGTAAGGACTTTCAATTTCTTTCGAAAGGAATTTCGCAGTTGTCCCAGTAAATGTTAAATGATTATTAATTACTTTTCTTTATTATCATCGTAGTTTCATAATTAGTGTAGTGCCTGTATTTGTGTCAAATGTGTTAAGCTCTGAAGTTTAATATATGCACTTTTTATCTGTAGTTAGACCTCCTGTGGACCAGAAAACAAAATGTGATGTATAACCTTTTTGACTGGCCAACGCGACGTCATTCCCGCCTGGTGGTTCTGGCCATTGCGAACACTATGGACCTACCAGAGAGGATCATGATAAACAGAGTTGCCAGCAGACTGGTGAGCAATCAAGCCTAAAATTATAAATAGATATGGAATATTAATTGTAACTCCAATGCCCCCAATGATTTTCTATGTCTGAACATTCAAATACAGTTCATGAGTATTTGTTGGAGTACAGTGAGCGAAATCAGAAATGCACACATTGGTCCAACCAGTATCACACCATTATAAGTTACATGATATAAGTATTGGATCACAGTAGGGCACATTATTGGATAGAAATTTTATACCATGAATACCTTGAGCTAATCTGCTTTTGTTGCATGCTTACATCCCCAAAATGTGGGTATAAATAAGAATAACTAAGGCTGCAAGCAGCTATTAAAAGTACCCTGACAGCCCGGCCCATATTGAGGTACTGGCATGTTGAAATAATTACATATCAGAATTTAATTCTTGAGAGAATGACATAGTTCAGAGTAAAAACAGATTTGGTGAAATATGATCTAAAAAAAAAAGAAAAAAGGCCTAAAGTATGGAAAATCTGAAAGAAAACTAATACTGACTGAAACAATAGGGACAAGGGCTAAGCAATAATATTGATATTTTGCAAAATGAATTGACACAATATGCATATTGCAATAGGACGTTCATTTTACCCCCAATGAATTTTCATGCATATGTTATGTCAGTACCTGATTTTTTTTAATTGTGAAGTCTTCCTGCTCTAGATGTTTAAGACAAATACTACTTCGGAACATAAATTTGCTTAAATCTTAACTTATTAAACCTTATACAGTAACTGAACAGTTACCCCTTTCCATCCTTTGAAGTCTTGTGGCAACCGTGGTCATATTAGCAGCACAGGGAAGTTTAATTTAATTGAAAGCTGTAGATAACCAAACCTGATAATGAGTTTACACACTTGAAATACCATTTTATTATAATGTAAAAGAAGTTAAGGTAAGAGATTTGCAACGGTCCAGTGAAGGTATTTGCTACTCCCCCTTTTGCCCTATCAAACAGCGTGTGTGTTTTATGATTGAGATCAGCACTGGTTCCTTGGTCTACATCAGTGTTTTTCAACCACTGTGGTGTGCCGCGAGACATTGTCAGGTGTGCCACGGGAAATCCCCCCCCACCCCCACCCCCGCTGTCTTAATGTTATGTTGTGCCGCGGACAGCCCCCCCGTCCGTTGTTTACACTTAAGACAATGACTGTGCCGCGGACTAAATGTAATGCATTAACTGTGCCGCTGTGATCAAAAGGTTGGAAAACACTGGTCTACATAATAGCAAGAGTTGGGGCAGGAGTAGATTACAGCTCCTGCCCTCATTGGTCAATTATTGCGCCAGGAGACAATCGTGTGTCTTGCAGGACACACAAATTCAATTTCAACAGGGAGATTGGCACTTCTGTAAAACACGTGATTGGCTCCTGGCGCGACCATTGTCCAATGAGGGCTGGTGTTTTAATCTACTCCTGCCCCAGCTCCCATCTCTTACACCCAGAAGGATGTGCCACATCACTCATGACACATAGGCTGTTGGATAGACCCAAAGGAGAGGAACAAAGAGTTTCACCAGACCGTTGGAGAATTCTCATCCATAACGCTGAATAAGTTAACAAAACTAGAATGTAAATGGCAGACTGGAATAGATAAGGTCACATGTAAACAATCGACCACAGATCTTTATTCTGAATAATTTTAATGGGAATAATAAAAACCTTTTTTATGTAAACCCAGCTAGTGTAACTTAACCACCTAGAATTTTCTAAATTGTTAATGTTAGGTGTTTGGCACACCTGTCTTGTTTTCAAGCATGCATCTGCTGCTCTTTCAGTAGGTGACTGTCTACTTTATTGCACTCTCAGCCATAGTTACTGAGCAACCAAGTCAGTTGCTCCACCACCATACGTTAACAGACGCCCATAGAGCTTGATTGAGAATGGATTTCATTTGTGTGCACCCAGTACTTCTGAAGAAAAAACATCTGACCCTACCTTTCAATGCTTTGTTAATAAAAAACAAACTATTGGAATAATTGTTAAATAATTGTAAAAGAAACAGCTTTTGTAAATATGTAAATCAAGTGTAATATATATATATCATACATGCATAATCATTTGTAAAATTCCTAGAAAATCACAATTTTCTATCAGTTGTAAACTATTTCTGGAACAGGTCTGCGGGCTACTCATGTGATCCTCGGGGGCTACCCAATGCCCACGGGCAACAAGTTGGTGACCTCTTGTGTACAGACATATTATGCCACATTACCCAGTGTGGCACCAAAAACTTGGAGATGTACTTTGAAAATTTTGCATGCCAACACTGACCGAGGATTATTTTAGAGATCGACTGATTATGAGTTTTTCAGGACCGATACCGATTATTAGTATTTAGAGGAGGCCAATAACCAAAATTTGGAGCCGGTAGTCATTTGCAGTAAAAGTGTAAAATTTGATGGAAAAAAATTGAATAATGCAAACACTGAACTTCATTGACATGCCTAAAGCCTGTTTATTGAACCACACAAATAGAAAATAATAGCTCCAGAAGTGTCTGAATTTCCTACACTCAGAAACATCTCTTATAAAGATGAATTCAATAAATAGCTCTCTGTAAATTTTTGTCAGGTTCATTTGTCAGACATCTGTAAGAAATTGTACACAAAAAAGGAGACAAGGCAATCTTCCCAACTCATGCATGAGGGGAGCAAAGAGGAACTGGCCAAGGACAATTCTACTGCGCTCTGCCAATCTCTCCGACTCCCCTTACTTTTATTTGATACAGAGATCCCTAACTACATGAAGGTCCCGGCCCTCAAGGGGCAGGAAAAAAACGCAAGTCTATGGCCGGGACCTTGTGTACTTGTCCTTCTATGTGTGAGCATGTGGGTGAGAAACTAATGCATGTATGAAATACGTAGCGAAGCATTCTGATAATGCATAGCAAAAACATTGATAAGAGTCACAGCTGTGGGAACGCTCCGACTGGCAGGCTTGAGCAGCCTTCCTTCTGCTTAAGAGAAAACAATGACAAGACAGTTCTTTTCCCACAAACAGTGCACTCATTCTCCCAGCGTACCATCAACATACCTAGCAGTACATCAGCAGTTTATTTATTCATTATTATCATTCAGTATATATTTATTCATTCACACAACAAAGCATTTCTTCATTGCGAGCATTAATATTTTGTAGCAAATGTATAATCACTATATGTACAACTATTCTAGCAATAATTATTCAAACAATTTTCTACAGAAAATACAGTAAAAGTTAAATATAGCTACAATTACTTGTCTTTGTTTAATCAAGTTTAACCAAAGTCATGGTGATGAATCCTGAGGTGGGACCACAGGTTGGAGGTGTTATTAGTTTTTGTTACTGTTGCTCCCATGCTGATTTCACCATTGCATGTTTTGCAAACAGTCCCTGGTGTTGTTGACTGATTGAAATACTGCCAGACTGCACTTTTAGACTAGGGTGCATCCATCTGTAACAAGGGTTAGAAAAAAATATGAGAGAACTGTTAAAGATGGGGCCCATATGCTGACATATGCTCAACTAAGCATGCTTAATTTATTGCAACATTTAGAATGCCTCAAGTTGATTATTATTAAATGTTAGATTTTACCACGTGATAGCAAAGACCCTGTCATTCAACACTGTGTTGAGATATGGTTGCTTCTCTATAGGTTTTTTTTCCTAATATTATGAAAATTAGGAAACAATACAAACAAACAAACAAAACCTCCATCCATCCATTTTCTTCTGCTTATCCGGGGTCGGGTCGCAGGGGCAGCAACCTCAGCAGGGAAGGCCTGACTTCCCTTTCCCCAGCCACTTCATCCATCTCCGCCGGGAGGATCCCAAGGCGTTCCCAGGCCAGCTGAGAGACATAGTCCGCCAGCGTGTTCTGGGTCGTCCCCAGGGCCTCCTCCCATTGGGACATGCCCGGAACACCTCACTAGGGAGGCATCCGGGAGGCATCCTAACCAGATGGCCGAACCACCTCAACTGCCTCCACCCGAGCAGCGGCTTGACACCAAGTCCCTCCTGGATGACTGAGCTCCTCACCCTATCTCTAAGGGAGAACCTGGACACCCTGCGGAGGAAACTCATTTTGGCCGCTTGTATCCGGGATCTCGTTCTTTCGGTCACAACCCACAGTTTGTGACCATAGGTGAGGGCAGGAACATAGATCGATCAGTAAATAGAGAGCTTTGCCCTTCGGCTCAGATCTCTCTTCACCACGACAGACCGGTACAGAGTCCGCATTACAGTAGATGCTGCACCGATCCAACTGTTTGTAACCCAGCTACTTTCTTCAATACCTTGCACCCTTAATCTTGGGTGTAACCCAGCTACTTTCTTCAATACCTTGCTATTATCTAGCCTGGCTTGATTTCATTTCGCACGGCTGCGCCGTCGACCTATTGCGAGATCGACCGCAAAACGTCAAGCGCACGTCTTTTTAAACATGGCCGCGCCCAGCATTCCCTCGTGAGTTGTGTGCAGGACAGACCATAGCAGACACAGGTACGAACCTAGCCGATTTGAATCCGCGATAATCGGTTTCGACCACGACTGTAACTGTTGTGCTGCCACCATTGCAGACCATTGCAGATGTTCCGCCCTTCTCATGAGAAATTGTGTACGCCATGATTTGTTGTAAACGAGAGTAAATGAACTAGCACTTTCACCTCCAGTAGTTTTCAATAGATCTTCGTAAATTTGAAGAGCTTTTTCGCAAATGAGTCCTGCTCCACGGACAGGCTGAGGAGATCATTCCTCCCCCATGCCATGAGGCTCTTCAACTCCACCCGGGGCAGTAAAAGCTCACATTAAACTCTAAACCTCATACTCTGCACTGCACTATTCACTTTATACAAGCACCTTAATTATACTTGCACTAGACTCCAACGATTCACACTATTCTGTTTACACTGTTAACAAGCACCTTAAGTATACTTCTGTACTGGACTTATGTTTATCTTTGTGTATTTTATTTCTCATATTTTATATCTCGACTTGAGGATACTGCTGGAAATGTGAATTTCCCTACGGGGATGAATAAAGTATCTATCTATCTATCTATCTATCTATCTATCTATCTATCTATCTATCTATCTATCTATCTATCTATCTATCTATCTATCTATCTATCTATCTATCTATCTATCTATCTATCTACTAATGCTGTCCCCTGCCAACATCTTTTCCTTGGTGAAGATAAGAAGCAACTTTTCCATTTCTTCCATTATCTGAGGCCTTTGCTTAATAATTGCTGTTACTCCCATTGCAACATCAGCTTTCTATAACACTTCCTTATGCTTCAAGATAGTGGAAATGGTTGACTTTGCCATTTCGTACTTCGATGCGAGGTCAGACACCCGTACACCACTTTCATATTTTGCTATAATTTCTTTCTTCCGTTCGATAGTGGTCCTCACTGTTTTCCTCTTTGCCTTCCCCTTATCACTATCTTTCTTAGGACCCATCATTAAGGGCTAGAGCAACACAAAAAAGTTGAAAATTGGGAAAAAATACGTACTCAAACAAACTGCGTAAGTCTTACTCCGCTGGCGGTCTGAGTTGAACTGGCGCTTGAACTGGCCGAAAAGAGCCGACTAGTCGAGAACCGAAAATCTGTTCGAGGTCCGATGCATTATCTACTTGAATTTTTTGGTCGAGTACCGATTTGGTCGAGTATAGAGGCGGTCGAGGACCGAGGTACCACTGTAAATCCATTTGTCTGTTTTTTGGATTTTTTATGCTTATTGATCAATGATTAACAATCAATAGCTTGATCAATAGCTCTGCTGTTGGTTGGGTTGAGGACCTCAAATTCACCACACACATCAGTCACATCCCTCCCTTCATGTTACAAACTCTAGTTTTCTAATAAATCTATGTCTAATTTGTAGGGCCCGAGCAGTGACCACTGCAAGGTCCCTATTGTTCCTCCCCAGATTATTATTATTATTATTAGGGCATGAGCAGCGACCGCTGCGAGGTCCCTATTGTTTCTCTCCGGATTATTAGGGCCCGAGCAAATACCGCTGCGAGAGCCCTCTTGTTTTTCTCCGGATTATTAGGGCCCAAGCAGCTACTGCTGCGAGAGCCCTCTTGTTTTTCCCCGGATTATTATTATTATTATTAGGGCCCGAGCAGCTACCGCTGCGAGAGCCCTCTTGTTTTTCTCCAAATTATTATTATTATTATTATTATTATTATTATTAGGGCCCGAGCAGCGACCGCTGCAAGAGCCCTCTTGTTTTTCTCCAAATTATTATTATTATTATTATTATTATTATTATTATTAGGGCCCGAGCAGTGACCGCTGCGAGGTCCCTATTGCTCCTCCCCGGATTATTATGGCCCGAGCAGCTACCGCTGCGAGAGCCCTCTTGTTTTTTTTCCGGATTATTATTATTATTATTAGGGCCTGAGCAGCTAACGCTGCGAGAGCCCGTCACTGCGAGGTCCCTATTGTTTCTCTCCGGATTATTAGGGCCCGAGCAAATACCGCTGCGAGAGCCCTCTTGTTTTTCTCCGGATTATTAGGGCCCAAGCAGCTACTGCTGCGAGAGCCCTCTTGTTTTTCCCCGGATTATTATTATTATTATTATTATTATTAGGGCCCGAGCAGCTACCGCTGCGAGAGCCCTCTTGTTTTTCTCCAAATTATTTTTATTATTATTATTATTATTAGGGCCCGAGCAGCGACCGCTGCAAGAGGCCTCTTGTTTTTCTCCAAATTATTATTATTATTATTATTATTATTATTAGGGCCCGAGCAGTGACCGCTGCGAGGTCCCTATTGTTCCTCCCCGGATTATTATGGCCCGAGCAGCTACCGCTGCGAGAGCCCTCTTGTTTTTTTTCCGGATTATTATTATTATTATTAGGGCCTGAGCAGCTAACGCTGCGAGAGCCCGTCACTGCGAGGTCCCTATTGTTCCTCCCCAGATTATTAGGCCGGAATGTTAGGGCCCGAGCAGTGATCACTGCGAGGTCCCTATTGTTCCTCCCCAGATTATTAGGGCCCGAGCAGCGACCGCTGCGAGGTCCCTATTATTCCTCCCCAGATTATTATTATTAGGGCTCGAGCAGTGACCACTGCGAGGTCCCTATTGTTCCTCCCCAGATTATTATTAGGGCCCGAGCAGCTACCGCTGCGAGAGCCCTCTTGTTTTTCTCCAGATTATTATTATTATTAGGGCCCGAGCAGCTACCGCTGCGAGAGCCCTCTTGTTTTTCTCCAGATTATTATTATTATTAGGGCCCGAGCAGCTACCGCTGCGAGAGCCCTCTTGTTTTTCTCCAGATTATTCTTATTATTATTATTATTATTATTAGGGCCCGAGCAACTACCGCTGCGAGAGCCCTCTTGTTTTTCTCCAGATTATTATTCTTATTATTATTATTATTAGGGCCCGAGCAGCTACCGCTGCGAGAGCCCTCTTGTTTTTCTCCAGATTATTAGGGCCCGAGCAGCTACCGCTGCAAGAGCCCTCTTGTTTTTCTCCAGATTATTATTCTTATTAGGGCCCGAGCAGCTACCGCTGCGAGAGCCCTCTTGTTTTTCTCCAGATTATTATTAGGGCCCGAGCAGCTACCGCTGCGAGAGCCCTCTTGTTTTTCTCCAGATTATTATTATTATTATTATTATTATTATTATTATTATTTACTGTGCAGCGCTTTTCCATTTTTGAGGGCCTAAACATGCACGAAAAGTCACCAAAATTTGCACATTTGTCGGGCCCGGTGAAAAATTGGATATTTTTGTGTTTCCCAAAACAATGCAAAAAAAATGGCTCTGCAGCGCCACCTACGGTCGAAAAAGTGCACCTGGTCCCGGCCCGTTTGACCTAGAGCTACGAAAATTTTTAGCCATATGTAGGACCTAGAGACCTACAAAAAAGTCAGCGCCAGCCAAGGCACAATTGTTCAAATTTTTGGGATGATCCGCCATCAAATATGTTGGGGGCGGGCCTTCATATTATGCCTTTGATGATTACTTTGCCACATGTGAAACAAATCTTTATAACTCAGCTTTACAAGCTTAGAAAAATCTGAAACTTCACAGACACATGGAGACTCAAGCCCTTAACACAAGTGTTTAAAAAAATCTTCAATTGCTTATAAGGCCATCTAGTGGCAAACAAAAATGTCAGTCTGATGTCTCGCCAAAACGAACAAAGTTGCTGTGTTTGGTCCCAGATGGTCTTATCTTTTCTAAACTTCATATATTTGATGGGTTTCCAATGCGGAATACACCTATCAACGTATTTTTTGTTATAGTGCGAGCGCCACCTAGTGGCAGCCAAAAATATAGCATTTTTTAAACGTTTTTAAATGTTTAGCTGAGCCCTTTGAAGTAATATCGCTGCAATTAAGTCTGAAAAGCCTCTAGACAGCCTTGATGACCTCCACCAAATTTTACGAAGTTTCGATAATGGGCGTGGCCTCTACGACCATTTTCATTTCGAAGCTTTATCTGTCCAGTAAAAGTTGCGGTAATTTGACCCAGATGATCTGATCTTTTCACAATTTCACACATTGAATGAAAATATTCTCCTGTGAACATATCGACAGAAATATATTCCAGTTTAAAGCTAGCGCCACCTAGTGGCTGCAAAAAATGTCATTAGTCGAAAGATTACAGTCAATCCTGTTTGGTTTGACTGACAGCTATGAAACTTTGTAGGCAAATGAAGGACTGCAAGACCTACAAAAAAGTCAATAGAAGTGATGTGCTAGGATGTACAGAAAAATTGTTATGAATTTTTCCAATGTGCAGTTTTGTCCCATTCCTAGACGTTAGCTGGTCTCAAACTAGTGTCTTTTTCTCTTAAACCATTCACCCCATTACCTTCAACTTTGGCATGAATCATTATCCAACTGAGGGGCACACATAGGCCAAATATCGTGAAGATCTCTTGATATAAAAGATGCGGGCGGAGCTTCAAATTATGTTTAATAATTCCTTCGCCAAGAGTGACAAAAATCTTCATAACTCAGCTATGACAGCTTCAAACCATCTGAAACTTTCCTGGGACTTTAAAAGTCATGGAATAATGCAGCTATGTGATAAACTTTCAAATCATATACAGCGCCACCCAGTGGCGGACAAAAATCTCATTTTTTATACTTTTATGTACTGTGAAATGCCTGTTTGACTAAATGAACTCAAAAATGGTCAGAAAAGCTATGACACATTGGAACATTAAGGTTCTCAACTTTTATGACTTTTCATTAAAGGGCGTGGCCTCTATACCAACTCAAAATCCGATGTCTCGCGAAAACGGTAACAGTTGCTGTAATTGGACCTAGACGATCTTATATTTTTAAAACTTCATATATGGGATTGGAGTCCAATGTGAAACACACCTACAAGCCTATTTTTTAATCATAGTACGAGCGCCACCTAGTGGCAGCAAAAAATATAGCAAATCCTTAATGTTTTTGTTTTTTATGTACTCTGCTGAGCCCCTTGAAGTGACATCCCTTAAATGTTTTTTGAAAAGCCAGTGGCCATGCCTTATGCCCTCCACAAATCAGTACGATGTTTCGACAGTGAATGTGGCCTCTATCGCATTGAAAGTCAGAAAATTGGAACAATAAAAGCTGCAGTAACTCCACCCACATTGTCCCACCTTGTCTAAATTTTACATATTTGGTAAGAGTCCTGCACTGAAGTCATCTACAACTACTTTTTCATCCTTCATAGTCCTTGTTCATACCCCGACCTGTTAATACCCCAACGTGCACAGGTCTGCGAGGGCCCTTTATAGCTGCTTGCAGCTCTAGTTATTATTATTATTATTATTATTTACTGTGCAGCGCTTTTCCATTTTTGAGGGCCTAAACATGCACGAAAAGTCACCAAAATTTGCACATTTGTCGGGCCCGGTGAAAAATTGGATATTTTTGTGTTTCCCAAAAAAATGCAAAAAAAATGGCTCTGCAGCGCCACCTAAGGTCGAAAAAGTGCACCTGGTCCCGGCCCGTTTGACCTAGAGCTACGAAAATTTTTAGGCATATGTAGGACCTAGAGACCTAAAAAAAAGTCAGCGTGAGCCATGTGCTCAGATGTACAGAAAAAGAGTTATGAATTTTTAAATGTGCATTTTTGGCCCATTTTTGCACGTTTGCAGGTCCCAAACTGCTCCTTGTTTCTCCTAAACGCTATACTCAATCGCCTTCAAATTTGCTGTGGTCCATATTCACACATAGGGGCACAAGTGGGCAAAATTTGGTGCAGATCCGCTGACATATATGATAGGGGCGTGGCTTCAAATTATGTGTTCAATTTTTCCTTCGCCAAGAGGGACAAAAACCTTAATAACTTTGATGTACTAGCTTAAAAAAATCTAAAACATCATAGACACATGGAAACTTATGTCTTTAACACCTTTAAAAAAAGTTTTTTTAAATACCTACTAGCGCCGCCTAGTGGTTGATTAAAATGTCATTTTTTACACTTTCATGTATTGTGCTCAGTCTGTTTGAGTAAAACAAAAGAAAATTGGTCAGAATATCATTAAGACATGGAATATTAAGGTTTTAAAATTTTACAACTTTTCGATAATGGGCGTAGTCTGCACGCCACCTCAAAGTCAGATGACTCGCCAAAACGATAAAAGTGGCTGTAATTGGCCCCAAAATGGCCTTATGAGTGGAAAATAGCCTCTCACTCCCGGCCCGTTTGACCTAAAGCTACAAAAATTTGTAGCCTTATGTAGGACCTCGAGCACTACAAAACAGTCAGTGCGAGCCATATGCTCAGATGTACAGAAAGAGAGTTATGAATTTTTGAATGTGCACTTTTGGCCCGTTTTTGCTCATTTGCAGGTCCTGAACTGCTCCTTTTTTCTCCCAAACACTTGACCCGATCGACTTCAAATTTGCTGTGATGTTTTATCTGACTGTGAGGCACAATTGTTCAAATTTTTGTGACGATCTGCCAACAAATATGTTGGGGGCGGGGCTTTATATTATGCCTTTGATGATTACTTTGCCACATGTGAAACAAACCTTTATAACTCAGCTTTACAAGCTTAGAAAAATCTGAAACTTCACAGACACATGGAGACTCAAGCCCTTAACACAAGTGTTTAAACAAATCTTCAATTGCTTGTGAGGCCATCTAGTGGCAAACAAAAATGTCAGTCTGATGTCTCGCCAAAACGAACAAAGTTGCTGTGTTTGGTCCCAGATGGTCTTATCTTTTCTAAACATTATATATTTGATGGATTTCCAATGCGGAATACACCTATCAACGTATTTTTTGCTATAGTGCGAGCGCCACCTAGTGGCAGCCAAAAATATAGCATTTTTGAAACATTTTTACGTGTTTAGCTGAGCCCTTTGAAGTAATATCGCTGAAATTAAGTTTGACAAGCCTCTAGACAGCCCTGCTGACCTCCACCAAATTTTACGAAGTTTCGATAATGGGCGTGGCCTTTACGTCCATTTTCATTCCGAAAATTTAACGGACCAGTAAAAGCTGCTGTAATTTGACCCAGATGATCTGATCTACTCACAATTTCACACATTGGATGAAAATCTATTCCTTAAGACATCGACAAACATATATTCCAGTTTAAAGCTAGCGGCACCTAGTGGCTGCAAAAAATGTCATTAGTCGAAAGATTGGAGTCATTCCTGTTTGGTTTGACCTAACACTATAAAAGTTTTTAGGCATATGTAGGATTGTAAGACCTACAAAAAAGTCAATAGCAGTGATGTGCTAAGATGTACAGAATAATTTTTATGATTTTTTTTTATGTGCAATTTTGCCCCATTCTTAGACATTAGCCGGTCTAAATCTAGTGCCTTTTTCTCTTAAACGGTTCACCCGATTAACTTCTACGTTGGCATGGACTATTAGCAGATATAGCGGCAGAAATCTCCCAAAAATTGTGAAGATCCCATGACTTGTAAGATGTGGGCGGAGCTTCAAATTGTTTTGAATATTTCCTTCGCCAAGAGTGACAAAAACCTTAATAACTCAGCTGTTTCAGCTTCAAATCATGTGAAACACTTGCAGGGAGTTTAAAAGTCATGCCCTAATACAGCTATGTGATAAACATCCAAATCATTTACAGCGCCACCTAGTGGCGGACAAATATCTAATTTTTTACACTCTCATGTACTGTGCAATGTCTGTTTGACTACATGAACTAAAAAATGGTCAGAAAAGCTATGACACAGTGGAGAATGAAGGTTCTCAACTTATATGATTTTTCAATAAAAGGCGTGGCCTGTATGCCAGCTCAAAGTCCGATTTCTCACCAAAACGGTAAAAGTTGCTGTAATTGGACCTAGATGATCTGATGTTTGCAAAACTTCATATATGGGATGGGAGTCCAATGTGAAACACACCTACAAGACTATTTTTTATCATAGTACGAGCGCCACCTAGTGGCAGCAAAAAATATAGCAAATCCTTAATGTTTTTATGTACTCTGCTGAGCCCCTTGAAGTGATATCCCTTAAATGTTTTCTGAAAAGCCAGTGGCCATGCCTTATGCCCTCCACAAATCAGTACGATGTTTCGACAGTGGGTGTGGCCTATATGGCATTGAAAGTCACAAAATTGGAACAATAAAAGCTGCAGTAACTCCACCCACATTGTCCCACCTTGTCTAAATTTTACATATTTGGAAAGAGTCCTGCAATGAAGTGATATACAACTACTATTTCATCGTTCATAGTCCTTGTTCATACCCCGACCTGTTCATACCTCAACGTGCACAGGTCTGCGAGGGCCCTTTATAGCTGCTTGCAGCTCTAGTTAGGGCCCGAGCAGCTACCGCTGCGAGAGCCCTCTTGTTTTTCTCCGGATTATTATTATTATTATTATTATTAGGGCCCGAGCAGCTACCGCTGCGAGAGCCCTCTTGTTTTTCTCCAGATTATTATTCTTATTATTATTATTAGGGCCCGAGCAGCTACCGCTGCGAGAGCCCTCTTGTTTTTCTCCAGATTATTATTATTATTATTATTATTATTATTATTATTTACTGTGCAGCGCTTTTCCATTTTTGAGGGCCTAAACATGCACGAAAAGTCACCAAAATTTGCACATTTGTCGGGCCCGGTGAAAAATTGGATATTTTTGTGTTTCCCAAAACAATCCAAAAAAAATGGCTCTGCAGCGCCACCTAAGGTCCAAAAAGTGCACCTGGTCCCGGCCCGTTTGACCTAGAGCTACGAAAATTTTTAGGCATATGAAGGGCCTAGAGACCTACAAAAAAGTCAGCGCGAGCCATGTGCTCAGATGTACAGAAAAAGAGTTATGAATTTTTGAATGTGCATTTTTGGCCCATTTTTGCACGTTTGCAGGTCCCAAACTGCTCCTTGTTTCTCCTAAACGCTTTACTCAATCTTCTTCAAATTTGCTGTGGTCCATATTCACACATAGGGGCACAACTGGGCAAAATTTGGTGCAGATCCGCTGACATATATGATAGGGGCGTGGCTTCTAATCATGTGTTCAATTTTTCCTTCGCCAAGAGGGACAAAAACCTTAATAACTTTGATGTACTAGCTTAAAAAAATCTAAAACTTCATAGACACATGGAAACTTATGTCTTTAACACCTTTAAGAAAATTTTTTTTAAATACCTACTAGCGCCGCCTAGTGGTTGATTAAAATGTCATTTTTTACACTTTCATGTATTGTGCTCAGTCTGTTTAAGTAAAACAAATGAAAATTGGTCAGAATATCATTAAGACATGGAATATTAAGGTTTTAAAATTTTACGACTTTTCGATAATGGGCGTAGTCTGCACGCCACCTCAAAGTCAGATGACTCGCCAAAACGAAAAAAGGGGCTGTAATTGGCCCCAAAATGGCCTTATGAGTGGAAAATAGCCTCTCACTCCCGGCCCGTTTGACCTAGAGCTCCAAAAATTTGTAGCCTTATGTAGGACCTCGAGCCCTACAAAAAAGTCAGCGCGAGCCTTGTGCTCAGATGTACAGAAAGAGAGTTATGAATTTTTGAATGTGCACTTTCGGCCCGTTTTTGCTCATTTGCAGGTCCCGAACTGCTCCTTTTTTCTCCCAAACGCTTGACCCGATCGACTTCAAATTTGCTGTGATGTTTTATTTGACTGTGAGGCACAATTGTTCAAATTATTGTGACAATCCGCAATCAAATATGTTGGGGGCGGGGCTTCATATTATGCCTTTGATGATTACTTTGCCACATGTGAAACAAACCTTTATAACTCAGCTTTCCAAGCTTGGAAAAATCTGAAACTTCACAGACACATGGAGACTCAAGCCCTTAACACAAGTGTTTAAAAAAATCTTCAATTGCTTATAAGGCCATCGAGTGGCAAACAAAAATGTCAGTCTGATGTCTCGCCAAAACGAACAAAGTTGCTGTGTTTGGTCCCAGATAGTCTTATCTTTTCTAAACTTCATATATTTAATGGGTTTTCAATGCGGAATACACCTATCAACGTATTTTTTGTTATAGTGCGAGCGCCACCTAGTGGCACCCAAAAATATAGCAATTTTTAAAGGTTTTTATGTGTTTAGCTGAGCCCTTTGAAGTAGTATCGCTGAAATTAAGTCTGAAAAGCCTCTAGACAGCCCTGCTGACCTCCACCAAATTTTACGAAGTTTCAATAATGGGCGTGGCCTCTACGACCATTTTCATTCCAAAGCTTTATCTGTCCAGTAAAATTTGCTGTAATTTGACCCAGATGATCTGATCTTCTCACAATTTCACACATTGGATGAAATTTTTCTCCTGAACATATCGAAAAAAATATATTCCTGTTTAAAGCTAGCGCCACCTAGTGGCTGCAACAAATGTCATTAGTCGAAAGATTACAGTCCATCCTGTTTGGTTTGACCTACAGCTATGAAACTTTGTAGGCAAATGAAGGACTGCAAGACCTACAAAAAAGTCAATAAACGTGATGTGCTAGGATGTACAGAAAAATTTTTATGAATTTTTTTAATGTGCAGTTTTGTCCCATTCTTAGACATTAGCTGGTCTCAAACTAGTGTCTTTTTCTCTTAAACGATTCACCCCATTACCTTCAACTTTGGCATGAATCATTATCCAACTGAGGTGCACACATAATCCAAATATCGTGAAGATCTCTTGACATAAAAGATGGGGGCGGAGCTTCAAATTATGTTTAATACTTCCTTCTCCAAGAGTGACAAAAATCTTAATAACTCAGCTATGACAGCTTCAAACCATCTGAAACTTTCCTGGGCCTTTAAAAGTAATGCAATAATACAGCTAGAAGATAAACTTTAAAATCATTTACAGCGCCACCCAGTGGCGGACAAAAATCTCATTTTTTATACTTTTATGTACTGTGAAATGCCTGTTTGACTAAATGAACTCAAAAATGGTCAGAAAAGCTATGACACATTGGAACATTAAGGTTCTCAACTTTTATGACTTTTCATTAAAGGGCGTGGCCTCTATGCAAACTCAAAGTCTGATGTCTCGCCAAAACGGTAAAAGTTGCTGTATTTGGACCTAGATTATCTGATGTTTGCAAAACTTCATATTTGGGATGCCAGTCCAATGTGAAACACACTTACAAGCCTATTTTTTATCATAGTACGAGCGCCACCTAGTGGCAGCAAAAAATATAGCAAATCCTTAATGTTTTTATGTACTCTGCTGAGCCCCTTGAAGTGATATCCCTTAAATGTTTTCTGAAAAGCCAGTGGCCATGCCTTATGCCCTTCACAAATCAGTACGATGTTTCGACAGTGGGTGTGGCCTATATGGCATTGAAAGTCACAAAATTGGAACAATAAAAGCTGCAGTAACTCCACCCACATTGTCCCACCTTGTCTAAATTTTACATATTTGGTAAGAGTCCTGCACTGAAGTCATCTACAACTACTTTTTCATCGTTATTAGTCCTTGTTAATACCCTGACCTGTTCATACCCCAACGTGCACAGGTCTGCGAGGGCCCTTTATAGCTGCTTGCAGCTCTAGTTATTATTATTATTTACTGTGCAGCGCTTTTCCATTTTTGAGGGCCTAAACATGCACGAAAAGTCACCAAAATTTGCACATTTGTCGGGCCTGGTGAAAAATTTGAGATTTTTGTGTTTCCCAAAACAATGCAAAAAAAATGGCTCTGCAGCGCCACCTAAGGTCGAAAAAGTGCACCTAGTCCCGGCCCGTTTGACCTAGAGCTACGAAAATTTTTAGGCATGTGTAGGACCTAGAGACCTACAAAAAAGTCAGCGCGAGCCATGTGCTCAGATGTACAGAAAAAGAGTTATGAATTTTTGAATGTGCATTTTTGGCCCATTTTTGCACGTTTGCAGGTCCCAAACTGCTCCTTCTTTCTCCTAAACGCTTTACTCAATCGCCTTCAAATTTGCTGTGGTCCATATTCACACATAGAGGCACAAGTGGGCAAAATTTGGTGCAGATCCGCTGACATATATGATAGGGGCGTGGCTTCAAATTATGTGTTCAATTTTTCCTTCGCCAAGAGTGACATAAACCTTAATAACTTTGATGTACTAGCTTAAAAAAATCTAAAACTTCATAGACACATGAAAACTTATGTCTTTAACACATTTGAAAAAAGTTTTTTTCAATACCTACTAGCGCCGCCTAGTGGTTGATTAAAATGTCATTTTTTACAGTTTCATGTATTGTGCTCAGTCTGTTTGAGTAAAACAAATGAAAATTGGTCAGAATATCATTAAGACATGGAATATTAAGATTTTAAAATTTTATGATTATTATTATTATTATTTACTGTGCAGCGCTTTTCCATTTTTGAGGGCCTAAACATGCACGAAAAGTCACCAAATTTTGCACATTTGTCGGGCCTGGTGAAAAATTGGATATTTTTGTGTTTCCCAAAACAATGCAAAAAAAATGGCTTTGCAGCGCCACCTAAGGTCGAAAAATTGTACCTGGTCCCGGCCCGTTTGACCTAGAGCTACGAAAATTTTTGGCCATATGTAGGACCTTGAGACCTACAAAAAGGTCAGCGCGAGCCAAGGCACAATTGTTCAAATTTTTGGGATGATCCGCCATCAAATATGTTGGGGGCGGGCCTTCATATTATGCCTTTGATGATTACTTTGCCACATGTGAAACAAATCTTTATAACTCAGCTTTACAAGCTTAGAAAAATCTGAAACTTCACAGACACATGGAGACTCAAGCCCTTAACACAAGTGTTTAAAAAAATCTTCAATTGCTTATAAGGCCATCTAGTGGCAAACAAAAATGTCAGTCTGATGTCTCGCCAAAACGAACAAAGTTGCTGTGTTTGGTCCCAGATGGTCTTATCTTTTCTAAACTTCATATATTTGATGGGTTTCCAATGCGGAATACACCTATCAACGTATTTTTTGTTATAGTGCGAGCGCCACCTAGTGGCAGCCAAAAATATAGCATTTTTTAAACGTTTTTAAATGTTTAGCTGAGCCCTTTGAAGTAATATCGCTGCAATTAAGTCTGAAAAGCCTCTAGACAGCCTTGATGACCTCCACCAAATTTTACGAAGTTTCGATAATGGGCGTGGCCTCTACGACCATTTTCATTTCGAAGCTTTATCTGTCCAGTAAAAGTTGCGGTAATTTGACCCAGATGATCTGATCTTTTCACAATTTCACACATTGAATGAAAATATTCTCCTGTGAACATATCGACAGAAATATATTCCAGTTTAAAGCTAGCGCCACCTAGTGGCTGCAAAAAATGTCATTAGTCGAAAGATTACAGTCAATCCTGTTTGGTTTGACTGACAGCTATGAAACTTTGTAGGCAAATGAAGGACTGCAAGACCTACAAAAAAGTCAATAGAAGTGATGTGCTAGGATGTACAGAAAAATTGTTATGAATTTTTCCAATGTGCAGTTTTGTCCCATTCCTAGACGTTAGCTGGTCTCAAACTAGTGTCTTTTTCTCTTAAACCATTCACCCCATTACCTTCAACTTTGGCATGAATCATTATCCAACTGAGGGGCACACATAGGCCAAATATCGTGAAGATCTCTTGATATAAAAGATGCGGGCGGAGCTTCAAATTATGTTTAATAATTCCTTCGCCAAGAGTGACAAAAATCTTCATAACTCAGCTATGACAGCTTCAAACCATCTGAAACTTTCCTGGGACTTTAAAAGTCATGGAATAATGCAGCTATGTGATAAACTTTCAAATCATATACAGCGCCACCCAGTGGCGGACAAAAATCTCATTTTTTATACTTTTATGTACTGTGAAATGCCTGTTTGACTAAATGAACTCAAAAATGGTCAGAAAAGCTATGACACATTGGAACATTAAGGTTCTCAACTTTTATGACTTTTCATTAAAGGGCGTGGCCTCTATACCAACTCAAAATCCGATGTCTCGCGAAAACGGTAACAGTTGCTGTAATTGGACCTAGACGATCTTATATTTTTAAAACTTCATATATGGGATTGGAGTCCAATGTGAAACACACCTACAAGCCTATTTTTTAATCATAGTACGAGCGCCACCTAGTGGCAGCAAAAAATATAGCAAATCCTTAATGTTTTTGTTTTTTATGTACTCTGCTGAGCCCCTTGAAGTGACATCCCTTAAATGTTTTTTGAAAAGCCAGTGGCCATGCCTTATGCCCTCCACAAATCAGTACGATGTTTCGACAGTGAATGTGGCCTCTATCGCATTGAAAGTCAGAAAATTGGAACAATAAAAGCTGCAGTAACTCCACCCACATTGTCCCACCTTGTCTAAATTTTACATATTTGGTAAGAGTCCTGCACTGAAGTCATCTACAACTACTTTTTCATCCTTCATAGTCCTTGTTCATACCCCGACCTGTTAATACCCCAACGTGCACAGGTCTGCGAGGGCCCTTTATAGCTGCTTGCAGCTCTAGTTATTATTAGGGCCCGAGCAGCTACCGCTGCGAGAGCCCTCTTGTTTTTCTCCAGATTATTATTCTTATTATTATTATTATTATTATTATTATTATTATTTACTGTGCAGCGCTTTTCCATTTTTGAGGGCCTAAACATGCACGAAAAGTCACCAAAATTTGCACATTTGTCGGGCCCGGTGAAAAATTGGATATTTTTGTGTTTCCCAAAACAATGCTAAAAAAATGGCTCTGCAGCGCCACCTAAGGTTGAAAAAGTGCACCTGGTCCCGGCCCGTTTGACCTAGAGCTACGAAAATTTTTAGGCATATGTAGGACCTAGAGACCTACAAAAAAGTCAGCGTGAGCCATGTGCTCAGATGTACAGAAAAAGAGTTATGAATTTTTGAATGTGCATTTTTGGCCCATTTTTGCACGTTTGCAGGTCCCAAACTGCTCCTTGTTTCTCCTAAACGCTTTACTCAATCACCTTCAAATTTGCTGTGGTCCATATTCACACATAGGGGCACAAGTGGGCAAAATTTGGTGCAGATCCGCTGACATATATGATAGGGGCGTGGCTTCAAATTATGTGTTCAATTTTTCCTTCGCCAAGAGTGACATAAACCTTAATAACTTTGTTGTACTAGCTTAAAAATATCTAAAACTTCATAGATACATGGAAACTTATGTCTTTAACACCTTTGAAAAAAGTTTTTTTAAATACCTACTAGCGCCGCCTAGTGGTTGATTAAAATCTCATTTTTTACACTTTGATGTATTGTGCACAGTCTGTTTGAGTAAAACAAATGAAAATTGGTCAGAATATCATTAAGACATAGAATATTAAGGTTTTAAAATTTTACGACATTTCGATAATGGGCGTAGTCTGCACGCCACCTCAAAGTCAGATGACTTGCCAAAACGAAAAAAGTGGCTGTAATTGGCCCCAAAATGGCCTTATGAGTGGAAAATAGCCTCTCACTCCCGGCCCGTTTGACCTAGAGCTCCAAAAATTTGTAGCCTTATGTAGGACCTCGAGCCCTACAAAAAAGTCAGCGCGAGCCATATGCTCACATGTACAGAAAGAGAGTTATGAATTTTTGAATGTTCACTATTGGCCCGTTTTTGCTCATTTGCAGGTCCCGAACTGCTCCTTTTTTCTCCCAAACGCTTGACTCGATCGCCTTCAAATTTGCTGTGATGTTTTATCTGACTGTCAGGCACAATTGTTCAAATTTTTGTGACGATCCGCCAAACAAATATGTTGGGGGCGGGGCTTTATATTATGCCTTTGATGATTACTTTGCCACATGTGAAACAAACCTTTATAACTCAGCTTTACAAGCTTGGAAAAATCTGAAACTTTACAGACACATGGAAACTTAAGCCCTTAACACAAGTGTTTAAAAAAATCTTCAATTGCTTATAAAGCCATCTAGTGGCAAACAAAAATGTCAGTCTGATGTCTCGCCAAAACGAACAAAGTTGCTGTGTTTGGTCCCAGATAGTCTTATCTTTTCTAAACTTCATATATTTAATGAGTTTCCAATGCGGAATACACCTATCAATGTAGTTTTTGTTATAGTGCGAGTGCCACCTAGTGGGAGCCAAAAATATAGCATTTTTTAAACGTTTTTATGTGTTTAGCTGAGCCCTTTGAAGTAATATCGCTGAAATTAAGTCTGAAAAGCCTCTAGACAGCCTTGCTGGCCTCCACCAAATTTTACGAAGTTTCGATAATGGGCGTGGCCTCTACGACCATTTTCATTCCAAAGCTTTATCTGTCCAGTAAAATTTGCTGTAATTTGACCCAGATGATCTGATCTTCTCACAATTTCACACATTGCATGAAAATATTCTCCTGAACATATCGACAAAAATATATTCCAGTTTAAAGCTAGCGCCACCTAGTGGCTGCAAAAAATGTCATTAGTCGAAAGATTACAAACAATCCTGTTTGGTTTGACCTACAGCTATGAAACTTTGTAGGCAAATGAAGGCCTGTAAGACCTACAAAAAAGTCAATAGAAAAGATGTGCTAGGATGTACAGAAAAATTGTTATGAATTTTTTAATGTGCAGTTTTGTCCCATTCTTAGACGTTAGCTGGTCTCAAACTAGTGTCTTTTTCTCTTAAAGGATTCACCCCATTACCTTCAACTTTGGCATGAATCATTATCCAACTGAGGGGCACACATAGTCCAAATATCGTGAAGATCTCTTGACATAAAAGATGCGGGCGGAGCTTCAAATTATGTTTAATACTTCCTTCGCCAAGAGTGACAAAAATCTTAATAACTCAGCTATGACAGCTTCAAACCATCTGAAACTTTCCTGGGACTTTAAACGTAATGCAATAATACAGCTATGTGATAAACTTTCAAATCATTTACAGCGCCACCCAGTGGCGGACAAAAATCTCATTTTTTATACTTTTATGTACTGTGAAATGCCTGTTTGACTAAATGAACTCAAAAATGGTCAGAAAAGATATGACACATTGGAACATTAAGGTTCTCAGCTTTTATGACTTTTCATTAAAGGGCGTGGCCTCTATGCAAACTCAAAGTCTTATGTCTCGCCAAAACGGTAAAAGTTGCTGTAATTGGACCTAGACGATCTGATATTTTTAAAACTTCGTATATGGGATGGGAGTCCAATGTGAAACACACCTACAAGCCTATTTTTTATCATAGTACGAGCGCCACCTAGTGGCAGCATAAAATATAGCAAATCCTTAACGTTTTTATGTACTCTGCTGAGCCCCTTGAAGTGATATCCCTTAAATGTTTTCTGAAAAGCCAGAGGCCATGCCTTATGCCCTCCACAAATCAGTACAATGTTTCGACAGTGGGTGTGGCCTATATGGCATTGAAAGTCACAAAATTGGAACAATAAAAGCTGCAGTAACTCCACCCACATTGTCCCACCTTGTCTAAATTTTACATATTTGGTAATAGTCCTGCACTGAAGTGATCTACAACTAATTTTTCATCATTCATAGTCCTTGTTCATACCCCGACCTGTTCATACCCCAACGTGCACAGGTCTGCGAGGGCCCTTTATAGCTGCTTGCAGCTCTAGTTAGGGCCCGAGCAGCTACCGCTGCGAGAGCCCTCTTGTTTTTCTCCAGATTATTATTATTATTATTATTAGGGCCCGAGCAGCTACCGCTGCGAGAGCCCTCTTGTTTTTCTCCAGATTATTATTCTTATTATTAGGGCCCGAGCAGCTACCGCTGCGAGAGCCCTCTTGTTTTTCTCCAGATTATTATTCTTATTATTATTATTATTATTATTATTATTATTATTTACTGTGCAGCGCTTTTCCAATTTTGAGGGCCTAAACATGCACGAAAAGTCACCAAAATTTGCACATTTGTCGGGCCCGGTGAAAAATTGGATATTTTTCTGTTTCCCAAAACAATGCAAAAAAAATGTCTCTGCAGCGCCACCTAAGGTTGAAAAAGTGCACCTGGTCCCGGCCCGTTTGACCTAGAGCTACGAAAATTTTTAGCCATATGTAGGACCTAGAGACCTACAAAAAAGTCAGCGCGAGCCATGTGCTCAGATGTACAGAAAAAGAGTTATGAATTTTTGAATGTGCATTTTTGGCCCATTTTTGCACGTTTGCAGGTCCCAAACTGCTCCTTGTTTCTCCTAAACGCTTTACTCAATCACCTTCAAATTTGCTGTGGTCCATATTCACACATAGGGGCACAAGTGGGCAAAATTTGGTGCAGATCCGCTGACATATATGATAGGGGCGTGGCTTCAAATTATGTGTTCAATTTTTCCTTCGCCAAGAGTGACATAAACCTTAATAACTTTGTTGTACTAGCTTAAAAAAATTTAAAACTTCATAGACACATGGAAACTTATGTCTTTAACACCTTTGAAAAAAGTTTTTTTAAATACCTACTACCTCCGCCTAGTGGTTGATTAAAATGTTATTTTTTACACTTTCATGTATTGTGCTCAGTCTGTTTGAGTAAAACAAGTGAAAATTGGTCAGAATATCATTAAGACATGGAATATTAAGGTTTTAAAATTTTACGACATTTCGATAATGGGCGTAGTCTGCACGCCACCTCAAAGTCAGATGACTCGCCAAAACGAAAAAAGTGGCTGTAATTGGCCCCAAAATGGCTTTATGAGTGGAAAATAGCCTCTCACTCCCGGCCCGTTTGACCTAGAGCTCCAAAAATTTGTAGCCTTATGTAGGACCTCGAGCCCTACAAAAAAGTCAGCGCGAGCCATATGCTCAGATGTACAGAAAGAGAGTTATGAATTTTTGAATGTGCACTTTTGGCCCGTTTTTGCTCATTTGCAGGTCCCGAACTGCTCCTTTTTTCTCCCAAACGCTTGACCCGATCGCCTTCAAATTTGCTGTGATGTTTTATCTGACTGTGAGGCACAATTGTTCAAATTTTTGTGACGATCCGCCAACAAATATGTTGGGGGCGGGGCTTTATATTATGCCTTTGATGATTACTTTGCCACATGTGAAACAAACCTTTATAACTCAGCTTTACAAGCTTGGAAAAATCTGAAACTTCACATACACATGAAGACTTAAGCCCTTAACACAAGTGTTTAAAAAAATCTTCAATTGCTTATAAGGCCATCTAGTGGCAAACAAAAATGTCAGTCTGATGTCTCGCCAAAACGAACAAAGTTGCTGTGTTTGGTCCCAGATGGTCTTATCTTTTCTAAACTTCATATATTTGATGGGTTTCCAATGCGGAATACACCTATCAACGTGTTTTTTGTTATAGTGCGAGCGCCACCTAGTGGCAGCCAAAAATTTAGCATTTTTTAAACGTTTTTATGTGTTTAGCTGAGCCCTTTGATGTAATATCGCTGAAATTAAGTCTGCAAAGCCTCTAGACAGCCCTGCTGACCTCCACCAAATTTTACGAAGTTTCGATAATGGGCGTGGTCTCTAGGACCATTTTCATTCCGAAGCTTTATCTGTCCAGTAAAAGTTGCTGTAATTTGACCCAGATGATCTGATCTTCTCACAATTTCACACATTGGATGATAATATTCTCCTGAACATATCGACAAAAATATATTCCAGTTTAAAGCTAGCGCCACCTAGTGGCTGCAAAAAATGTCATTAGTCGAAAGATTACAGTCAATCCTGTTTGGTTTGACCTACAGCTATGAAACTTTGTAGGCAAATGAAGGATTGCAAGACCTACAAAAAAGTCAATAGAAGTGATGTGCTAAGATGTACAGAAAAATTGTTATGAATTTTTTTAATGTGCAGTTTTGTCCCATTCTTAGACATTAGCTGGTCTCAAACTAGTGCCTTTTTCTCTTAAACGATTCACCCCATTACCTTCAACTTTGGCATGAATCATTATCCAACTGAGGGGCACACATAGTCCAAATATCGTCAAGATCTCTTGACATAAAAGATGGGGGCGGAGCTTCAAATTATGTTTAATATTTCCTTCGCCAAGAGTGACAAAAATATTATTAACTCAGCTATGACAGCTTCAAACCATCTGAAACTTTCCTGGGCCTTTAAAAGTCATGCAATAATACAGCTATGTGATAAACTTTCAAATCATTTACAGCGCCACCCAGTGGCGGACAAAACTCTCATTTTTTATACTTTTATGTACTCTGAAATGCCTGTTTGACTAAATGAACTCAAAAATGGTCAGAAAAGCTATGACACATTGGAACATTAAGGTTCTCAACTTATATGACTTTTCATTAAAGGGCGTGGCCTCTATGCAAACTCAAAGTCTGATGTCTCGCCAAAACGGTAAAAGTTGCTGTAATTGGACCTAGATGATCTGATGTTTGCAAAACTTCATATATGGGATGGGAGTCCAATGTGAAACACACCTACAAGCCTATTTTTATCATAGTACGAGCGCCACCTAATGGCAGCAAAAAATATAGCAAATCCTTAATGTTTTTATGTACTCTGCTGAGCCCCTTGAAGTGATATCCCTTAAATGTTTTCTGAAAAGCCAGTGGCCATGCCTTATGCCCTCCACAAATCAGTACGATGTTTCGACAGTGGCTGTGGCCTATATGGCATTGAAAGTCACAAAATTGGAACAATAAAAGCTGCAGTAACTCCACCCACATTGTCCCACCTTGTCTAAATTTTACATATTTGGAAAGAGTCCTGCAATGAAGTGATATACAACTACTATTTCATCGTTCATAGTCCTTGTTCATACCCCGACCTGTTCATACCTCAACGTGCACAGGTCTGCGAGGGCCCTTTATAGCTGCTTGCAGCTCTAGTTATTATTATTATTATTTACTGTGCAGCGCTTTTCCATTTTTGAGGGCCTAAACATGCACGAAAAGTCACCAAAATTTGCACATTTGTCGGGCCCGGTGAAAAATTGGATATTTTTGTGTTTCCCAAAAAAATGCAAAAAAAATGGCTCTGCAGCGCCACCTAAGGTCGAAAAAGTGCACCTGGTCCCGGCCCGTTTGACCTAGAGCTACGAAAATTTTTAGGCATATGTAGGACCTAGAGACCTAAAAAAAAGTCAGCGTGAGCCATGTGCTCAGATGTACAGAAAAAGAGTTATGAATTTTTAAATGTGCATTTTTGGCCCATTTTTGCACGTTTGCAGGTCCCAAACTGCTCCTTGTTTCTCCTAAACGCTATACTCAATCGCCTTCAAATTTGCTGTGGTCCATATTCACACATAGGGGCACAAGTGGGCAAAATTTGGTGCAGATCCGCTGACATATATGATAGGGGCGTGGCTTCAAATTATGTGTTCAATTTTTCCTTCGCCAAGAGGGACAAAAACCTTAATAACTTTGATGTACTAGCTTAAAAAAATCTAAAACATCATAGACACATGGAAACTTATGTCTTTAACACCTTTAAAAAAAGTTTTTTTAAATACCTACTAGCGCCGCCTAGTGGTTGATTAAAATGCCATTTTTTACACTTTCATGTATTGTGCTCAGTCTGTTTGAGTAAAACAAAAGAAAATTGGTCAGAATATCATTAAGACATGGAATATTAAGGTTTTAAAATTTTACAACTTTTCGATAATGGGCGTAGTCTGCACGCCACCTCAAAGTCAGATGACTCGCCAAAACGAAAAAAGTGGCTGTAATTGGCCCCAAAATGGCCTTATGAGTGGAAAATAGCCTCTCACTCCCGGCCCGTTTGACCTAAAGCTACAAAAATTTGTAGCCTTATGTAGGACCTCGAGCACTACAAAACAGTCAGTGCGAGCCATATGCTCAGATGTACAGAAAGAGAGTTATGAATTTTTGAATGTGCACTTTTGGCCCGTTTTTGCTCATTTGCAGGTCCTGAACTGCTCCTTTTTTCTCCCAAACACTTGACCCGATCGACTTCAAATTTGCTGTGATGTTTTATCTGACTGTGAGGCACAATTGTTCAAATTTTTGTGACGATCTGCCAACAAATATGTTGGGGGCGGGGCTTTATATTATGCCTTTGATGATTACTTTGCCACATGTGAAACAAACCTTTATAACTCAGCTTTACAAGCTTAGAAAAATCTGAAACTTCACAGACACATGGAGACTCAAGCCCTTAACACAAGTGTTTAAACAAATCTTCAATTGCTTGTGAGGCCATCTAGTGGCAAACAAAAATGTCAGTCTGATGTCTCGCCAAAACGAACAAAGTTGCTGTGTTTGGTCCCAGATGGTCTTATCTTTTCTAAACATTACATATTTGATGGATTTCCAATGCGGAATACACCTATCAACGTATTTTTTGCTATAGTGCGAGCGCCACCTAGTGGCAGCCAAAAATATAGCATTTTTGAAACATTTTTACGTGTTTAGCTGAGCCCTTTGAAGTAATATCGCTGAAATTAAGTGTGACAAGCCTCTAGACAGCCCTGCTGACCTCCACCAAATTTTACGAAGTTTCGATAATGGGCGTGGCCTTTACGTCCATTTTCATTCCGAAAATTTAACGGACCAGTAAAAGCTGCTGTAATTTGACCCAGATGATCTGATCTACTCACAATTTCACACATTGGATGAAAATCTATTCCTTAAGACATCGACAAACATATATTCCAGTTTAAAGCTAGCGGCACCTAGTGGCTGCAAAAAATGTCATTAGTCGAAAGATTGGAGTCATTCCTGTTTGGTTTGACCTAACACTATAAAAGTTTTTAGGCATATGTAGGATTGTAAGACCTACAAAAAAGTCAATAGCAGTGATGTGCTAAGATGTACAGAATAATTTTTATGATTTTTTTTTATGTGCAATTTTGCCCCATTCTTAGACATTAGCCGGTCTAAATCTAGTGCCTTTTTCTCTTAAACGGTTCACCCGATTAACTTCTACGTTGGCATGGACTATTAGCAGATATAGCGGCAGAAATCTCCCAAAAATTGTGAAGATCCCATGACTTGTAAGATGTGGGCGGAGCTTCAAATTGTTTTGAATATTTCCTTCGCCAAGAGTGACAAAAACCTTAATAACTCAGCTGTTTCAGCTTCAAATCATGTGAAACACTTGCAGGGAGTTTAAAAGTCATGCCCTAATACAGCTATGTGATAAACATCCAAATCATTTACAGCGCCACCTAGTGGCGGACAAATATCTAATTTTTTACACTCTCATGTACTGTGCAATGTCTGTTTGACTACATGAACTAAAAAATGGTCAGAAAAGCTATGACACAGTGGAGAATGAAGGTTCTCAACTTATATGATTTTTCAATAAAAGGCGTGGCCTGTATGCCAGCTCAAAGTCCGATTTCTCACCAAAACGGTAAAAGTTGCTGTAATTGGACCTAGATGATCTGATGTTTGCAAAACTTCATATATGGGATGGGAGTCCAATGTGAAACACACCTACAAGACTATTTTTTATCATAGTACGAGCGCCACCTAGTGGCAGCAAAAAATATAGCAAATCCTTAATGTTTTTATGTACTCTGCTGAGCCCCTTGAAGTGATATCCCTTAAATGTTTTCTGAAAAGCCAGTGGCCATGCCTTATGCCCTCCACAAATCAGTACGATGTTTCGACAGTGGGTGTGGCCTATATGGCATTGAAAGTCACAAAATTGGAACAATAAAAGCTGCAGTAACTCCACCCACATTGTCCCACCTTGTCTAAATTTTACATATTTGGAAAGAGTCCTGCAATGAAGTGATATACAACTACTATTTCATCGTTCATAGTCCTTGTTCATACCCCGACCTGTTCATACCTCAACGTGCACAGGTCTGCGAGGGCCCTTTATAGCTGCTTGCAGCTCTAGTTAGGGCCCGAGCAGCTACCGCTGCGAGAGCCCTCTTGTTTTTCTCCGGATTATTATTATTATTATTATTATTAGGGCCCGAGCAGCTACCGCTGCGAGAGCCCTCTTGTTTTTCTCCAGATTATTATTCTTATTATTATTATTATTATTATTATTTACTGTGCAGCGCTTTTCCATTTTTGAGGGCCTAAACATGCACGAAAAGTCACCAAAATTTGCACATTTGTCGGGCCTGGTGAAAAATTTGAGATTTTTGTGTTTCCCAAAACAATGCAAAAAAAAATGGCTCTGCAGCGCCACCTAAGGTCGAAAAAGTGCACCTAGTCCCGGCCCGTTTGACCTAGAGCTACGAAAATTTTTAGGCATGTGTAGGACCTAGAGACCTACAAAAAAGTCAGCGCGAGCCATGTGCTCAGATGTACAGAAAAAGAGTTATGAATTTTTGAATGTGCATTTTTGGCCCATTTTTGCACGTTTGCAGGTCCCAAACTGCTCCTTCTTTCTCCTAAATGCTTTACTCAATCGCCTTCAAATTTGCTGTGGTCCATATTCACACATAGAGGCACAAGTGGGCAAAATTTGGTGCAGATCCGCTGACATATATGATAGGGGCGTGGCTTCAAATTATGTGTTCAATTTTTCCTTCGCCAAGAGTGACATAAACCTTAATAACTTTGATGTACTAGCTTAAAAAAATCTAAAACTTCATAGACACATGAAAACTTATGTCTTTAACACATTTGAAAAAAGTTTTTTTCAATACCTACTAGCGCCGCCTAGTGGTTGATTAAAATGTCATTTTTTACAGTTTCATGTATTGTGCTCAGTCTGTTTGAGTAAAACAAATGAAAATTGGTCAGAATATCATTAAGACATGGAATATTAAGATTTTAAAATTTTATGATTATTATTATTATTATTTACTGTGCAGCGCTTTTCCATTTTTGAGGGCCTAAACATGCACGAAAAGTCACCAAAATTTGCACATTTGTCGGGCCTGGTGAAAAATTGGATATTTTTGTGTTTCCCAAAACAATGCAAAAAAAATGGCTTTGCAGCGCCACCTAAGGTCGAAAAATTGTACCTGGTCCCGGCCCGTTTGACCTAGAGCTACGAAAATTTTTGGCCATATGTAGGACCTTGAGACCTACAAAAAGGTCAGCGCTAGCCATGTGCTCAGATGTACAGAAAAAGAGTTATGAATTTTTGAATGTGCATTTTTGGCCCATTTTTGCACGTTTGCAGGTCCCAAACTGCTCCTTCTTTCTCCTAAACGCTTTACTCAATCGCCTTCAAATTTGCTGTGGTCCATATTCACACATAGAGGCACAAGTGGGCAAAATTTGGTGCAGATCTGCTGACATATATGATAGGGGCGTGGCTTCAAATTATGTGTTAAATTTTTCCTTCGCCAAGAGTGACATAAACCTTAATAACTTTGATGTACTAGCTTAAAAAAATCTAAAACTTCATAGACACATGAAAACCTATGTGTTTAACACATTTGAAAAAAGTTTTTTTCAATACCTACTAGCGCCGCCTAGTGGTTGATTAAAATGTCATTTTTTACAGTTTCATGTATTGTGCTCAGTCTGTTTGAGTAAAACAAATGAAAATTGGTCAGAATATCATTAAGACATGGAATATTAAGATTTTAAAATTTTATGACTTTTCGATAATGGGCGTGGTCTGCACGCCACTTCAAAGTCAGATGACTCGCCAAAACGAAAAAAGTGGCTGTAATTGGCCCCAAAATGGCCTTATGAGTGGAAAATAGCCTCTTACTCCCGGCCCATTTGACCTAGAGCTACAAAAGTTTGTAGCCTTATGTAGGACCTCGAGCCCTACAAAAAAGTCAGCGCAAGCCATGTGCTCAGATGTACAGAAAGAGAGTTATGAATTTTTGAATGTGCACTTTTGGCCCGTTTTTGCTCATTTGCAGGTCCCGAACTGCTCCTTTTTTCTCCCAGACGCTTGACCCGATCGACTTCAAATTTGCTGTGATGTTTTATCTGACTGTGAGGCACAATTGTTCAAATTTTCGTGATGATCCGCCATCAAATATGTTGGGGGCGGGGCTTCAAAATATGCCTTTGATGATTACTTTGCCACATGTGAAACAAACCTTTATAACTCAGCTTTACAAGCTTAGAAAAATCTGAAACTTCACATACACATGAAGACTTAAGCCCTTAACACAAGTGTTTAAAAAAATCTTCAATTGCTTATAAGGCCATCTAGTGGCAAACAAAAATGTCAGTCTGATGTCTCGCCAAAACGAACAAAGTTGCTGTGTTTGGTCCCAGATGGTCATATCTTTTCTAAACTTCATATATTTGATGGGTTTCCAATGCGGAATACACCTATCAACGTATTTTTTGTTATAGTGCGAGCGCCACCTAGTGGCAGCCAAAAATATAGCATTTTTTAAACGTTTTTATGTGTTTAGCTGAGCCCTTTGAAGTAATATCGCTGAAATTAAGTCTGCAAAGTTTCTAGACAGCCTTGCTGACCTCCACCAAATTTTACAAAGTTTCGATAATGGGCGTGGCCTCTGTGACCATTTTCATTCCGAAGCTTTATCTGTCCAGTAAAAGTTGCTGTAATTTGACCCAGATGATCTGATCTTCTCACAATTTCACACATTGGATAAAAATATTCTCCTGAACATAGCGACAAAAATATATTCCAGTTTAAATTTAGCGCCACCTAGTGGCTGCAAAAAAAGTCATTAGTCGAAAGATTACAGTCAATCCTGTTTGGTTTGACCTACAGCTATGAAACTTTGTAGGCTAATGAAGGACTGGAAGACCTACAAAAATGTCAATAGAAGTGATGTGCTAGGATGTACAGAAAAATTGTTATGAATTTTTTTAATGTGCAGTTTTGTCCCATTCTTAGACATTAGCTGGTCTCAAACTAGTGCCTTTTTCTCTTAAACGATTCACCCCATTACCTTCAACTTTGGCATGAATCATTATCCAACTGAGGGGCACACATAGTCCAAATATCGTGAGAATCTCTTGACATAAAAGATGCGGGCGGAGCTTCAAATTATGTTTAATACTTCCTTTGCCAAGAGTGACAAAAATCTTAATAACTCAGCTATGACAGCTTCAAACCATCTGAAACTCTCCTGGGCCTTTAAAAGTAATGCAATAATACAGCTATGTGATAAACTTTCAAATCATTTACAGCGCCACCCAGTGGCGGACAAAAATCTCATTTTTTATACTTTTATGTACTGTGAAATGCCTGTTTGACTAAATGAACTAAAAAATGGTCAGAAAAGCTATGACACATTGGAACATTAAGGTTCTCAACTTTTATGACTTTTCATTAAAGGGTGTGGCCTCTATGCAAACTCAAAGTCTGATGTCTCGCAAAAACGGTAAAAGTTGCTGTAATTGGACCTAGATGATCTGATGTTTGCAAAACTTCATATATGGGATGGGAGTCCAATGTGAAACACACCTAGGAGCCTATTTTTTATCATAGTACGAGCGCCACCTAATGGCAGTAATGAATATAGCAAATCCTTAACGTTTTTATGTACTCTGCTGAGCCCCTTGAAGTGATATCCCTTAAATGTTTTCTGAAAAGCCAGTGGCCATGCCTTATGCCCTCCACAAATCAGTACGATGTTTCGACAGTGGGTGTGGCCTATATGGCATTGAAAGTTACAATATTGGAACAATAAAAGCTGCAGTAACTCCACCCACATTGTCCCGCCTTGTCTAAATTTTACATTTTTGGTAAGAGTCCTGCACTGAAGTCACCTACAACTACTTTTTCATCATTCATAGTCCTTGTTCATACCCCGACCTGTTCATACCCCAACGTGCACAGGTCTGCGAGGGCCCTTTATAGCTGCTTGCAGCTCTAGTTAGGGCCCGAGCAGCTACCGCTGCGAGAGCCCTCTTGTTTTTCTCCAGATTATTATTATTATTATTATTATTATTATTATTATTATTATTATTATTATTTACTGTGCAGCGCTTTTCCATTTTTGAGGGCCTAAACATGCACGAAAAGTCACCAAAATTTGCACATTTGTCGGGCCCGGTGAAAAATTGGATATTTTTGTGTTTCCCAAAACAATGCAAAAGAAATGGCTCTGCAGCGCCACCCAAGGTTGAAAAAGTGCACCTGGTCCCGGCCCGTTTCACCTAGAGCTACGAAAATTTTTAGGCATATATAGGACCTAGAGACCTACAAAAAAGTCAGCGCGAGCCATGTGCTCAGATGTACAGAAAAAGAGTTATGAATTTTTGAATGTGCATTTTTGGCCCATTTTTGCACGTTTGCAGGTCCCAAACTGCTCCTTGTTTCTCCTAAACGCTTTACTCAATCGCCTTCAAATTTGCTGTGGTCCATATTCACACATAGAGGCACAAGTGGGCAAAATTTGGTGCAGATCCGCTGACATATATGATAGGGGCGTGGCTTCAAATTATGTGTTCAATTTTTCCTTCGCCAAGAGGGACAAAAACCTAAGATGTACTAGCTTAAAAAAATCTAAAACTTCATAGACACATGGAAACTTATGCCTTTAACACCTTTAAAAAAAGTTTTTTTAAATACCTACTAACGCCGCCTAGTGGTTGATTAAAATGTCATTTTTTACACTTTCATGTATTGTGCTCAGTCTGTTTGAGTAAAACAAATGAAAATTGGTCAGAATATCATTAAGACATGGAATATTAAGGTTTTAAAATTTTACGACTTTTCGATAATGGGCGTAGTCTGCACGCCACCTCAAAGTCAGATGACTCGCCAAAACGAAAAAAGTGGCTGTAATTGGCCCCAAAATGGCCTTATGAGTTGAAAATAGCCTCTCACTCCCGGCCCATTTGACCTAGAGCTACAAAAGTTTGTAGCCTTATGTAGGACCTCGAGCCCTACAAAAAAGTCAGCGCGAGCCATATGCTCAGATGTACAGAAAGAGAGTTATGAATTTTTGAATGTGCACTTTTGGCCCGTTTTTGCTCATTTGCAGGTCCCGAACTGCTCCTTTTTTCTCCCAAACGCTTGACCCGATCGACTTCAAATTTGCTGTGATGTTTTATCTGACTGTGAGGCACAATTGTTCAAATTTTTGTGATGATCCGCCATCAAATATGTTGGAGGTGTTGTTTTATATTATGCCTTTGATGATTACTTTGCACATGTGAAACAAACCTTTATAACTCAGCTTTACAAGCTTGGAAAAATCTGAAACTTGGCAGACACATTAAGACTCAAGCCCTTAACAGATGTGTTTAATAATTTCTTCAATTGCTTGTAAGGCCACCTCGTGGCCAACGAAAATATCAGTCTGATGTCTCACCAAAACGAACAGTTGCTCTATCTGGACCTAGATGGTCTTATCATTTTTAAACTTTACATATTTGATGGGATTCTAATGCGGAATACACCTATCAACGTATTTTTTGTTATAGTGCGAGCGCCACCTAGTGGCAGCCAAAAATATAGCATTTTTTAAACGTTTTTATGTGTTTAGCTGAGCCCTTTGAAGTAATATCGCTGAAATTAAGTCTGCAAAACCTCTAGACAGCCCTGCTGACCTCCACCAAATTTTACGACGTTTCGATAATGGGCGTGGTCTCTACGACCATTTTCATTCCGAAGCTTTATCTGTCCAGTAAAAGTTGCTGTAATTTGACCCAGATGATCCGATCTTCTCACAATTTCACACATTGGATGAAAATATTCTCCTGAACATATCGACAAAAATATATTCCAGTTTAAAGCTAGCGCCACCTAGTGGCTGCAAAAAATGTCATTAGTCGAAAGATTACAGTCAATCCTGTTTGGTTTGACCTAGAGCTATGAAACTTTGTAGGCAAATGAAGGACTGCAAGACCTACAAAAAAGTCAATAGAAGTGATGTGCTAGGATGTACAGAAAAATTGTTATGATTTTTTTTAATGTGCAGTTTTGTCCCATTCTTAGACATTAGCTGGTCTCAAACTAGTGCCTTTTTCTCTTAAAAAATTCACCCCATTACCTTCAACTTTGGCATGAATCATTATCCAACTGAGGGGCACACATAGTCCAAATATCGTGAAGATCTCTTGACATAAAAAATTGGGGCGGCGCTTCAAATTATGTTTAATATTTCCTTCGCCAAGAGTGACAAAAATATTATTAACTCAGCTATGACAGCTTCAAACCATCTGAAACTTTCCTGCGCCTTTAAAAGTCATGCAATAATACAGCTATGTGATAAACTTTCAAATCATTTACAGCACCACCCAGTGGCGGACAAAAATCTCATTTTTTATACTTTTATGTACTGTGAAATGCCTGTTTGACTAAATGACCTCAAAAATGGTCAGAAAAGCTATGACACATTGGAACATTAAGGTTCCCAACTTTTATGACTTTTCATTAAAGGGCGTGGCCTCTATGCAAAACTCAAAGTCTGATGTCTCGCCAAAACGATAAAAGTTGCTGTAATTGGACCTAGATTATCTGATGTTTGCAAAACTTCATATTTGGGATGCGAGTCCAATGTGAAACACACCTACAAGCCTATTTTTTATCATAGTACGAGCGCCACCTAGTGGCAGCAAAAAATATAGCAAATCCTTAATGTTTTTATGTACTCTGCTGAGCCCCTTGAAGTGATATCCCTTAAATGTTTTCTGAAAAGCCAGTGGCCATGCCTTATGCCCTCCACAAATCAGTACAATGTTTCGACAGTGGGTGTGGCCTATATGGCATTGAAAGTCACAAAATTGGAACAATAAAAGCTGCAGTAACTCCACCCACATTGTCCCACCTTGTCTAACTTTGACATATTTGGTAAGAGTCCTGCACTGAAGTCATCTACAACTACTTTTTCATCGTTCATACTCCTTGTTCATACCCCGACCTGTTCATACCCCAACGTGCACAGGTCTGCGAGGGCCCTTTATAGCTGCTTGCAGCTCTAGTTAGGGCCCGAGCAGCTACCGCTGCGAGAGCCCTCTTGTTTTTCTCCAGATTATTATTATTATTATTATTATTATTATTATTATTATTATTTACTGTGCAGCGCTTTTCCAATTTTGAGGGCCTAAACATGCACGAAAAGTCACCACAATTTGCACATTTGTCGGGCCCGGTGAAAAATTGGATAATTTTGTGTTTCCCAAAACAATGCAAAAAAAATGGCTCTGCAGCGCCACCTAAGGTTGAAAAAGTGCACCTGGTCCCGGCCCGTTTGACCTAGAGCTACGAAAATTTTTAGGCATATGTAGGACCTAGAGACCTACAAAAAAGTCAGCGCGAGCCATGTGCTCAGATGTACAGAAAAAGAGTTATGATTTTTTGAATGTGCATTTTTGGCCCATTTTTGCACGTTTGCAGGTCCCAAACTGCTCTTTGTTTCTCCTAAACGCTTTACTCAATCACCTTCAAATTTGCTGTGGTCAATATTCACACATAGGGGCACAAGTGGGCAAAATTTGGTGCAGATCCGCTGACATATGTGATAGGGGCGTGGCTTCAAATTATGTGTTCAATTTTTCCTTCGCCAAGAGTGACATAAACCTTAATAACTTTGATGTACTAGCTTAAAAAAATCTAAAACTTCATAGACACATGGAAACTTATGTCTTTAACACCTTTAAAAAAAGTTTTTTTAAATACCTACTAGCGCCGCCTAGTGGTTGATTAAAATGTCATTTTTTACACTTTCATGTATTGTGCTCAGTCTTTTTGAGTAAAACAAATGAAAATTGGTCAGAATATCATTAAGACATGGAATATTAAGGTTTTAAAATTTTACGACTTTTCGATAATGGGCGTAGTCTGCACACCACCTCAAAGTCAGATGACTCGCCAAAACGAAAAAAGTGGCTGAAATTGGCCCCAAAATGGCCTTATGAGTGGAAAATAGCCTCTCACTCCCGGCCCGTTTGACCTAAAGCTACAAAAATTTGTAGCCTTATGTAGGACCTCGAGCCCTACAAAAAAGTCAGCGCGAGCCATATGCTCAGATGTACAGAAAGAGAGTTATGAATTTTTGAATGTGCACTTTTGGCCCGTTTTTGCTCATTTGCAGGTCCCGAACTGCTCCTTTTTTCTCCCAAACGCTTGACCCGATCGACTTCAAATTTGCTGTGATGTTTTATCTGACTGTGAGGCACAATTGTTCAAATTTTTGTGACGATCTGCCAACAAATATGTTGGGGGCGGGGCTTTATATTATGCCTTTGATGATTACTTTGCCACATGTGAAACAAACCTTTATAACTCAGCTTTACAAGCTTAGAAAAATCTGAAACTTCACAGACACATGGAGACTCAAGCCCTTAACACAAGTGGTTAAACAAATCTTCAATTGCTTGTGAGGCCATCTAGTGGCAAACAAAAATGTCAGTCTGATGTCTCGCCAAAACGAACAAAGTTGCTGTGTTTGGTCCCAGATAGTCTTATCTTTTCTAAACATTACATATTTGATGGATTTCCAATGCAGATTACACCTATCAACGTATTTTTTGCTATAGTGCGAGCGCCACCTAGTGGCAGCCAAAAAAATAGCATTTTTGAAAAATTTTTACGTGTTTAGCTAAGCCCTTTGAAGTAATATCGCTGAAATTAAGTGTGACAAGCCTCTAGACAGCCCTGCTGACCTCCACCAAATTTTACGAATTTTCGATGATGGGCGTGGCCTTTACGTCCATTTTCATTCCAAAAATTTAACGGACCAGTAAAAGCTGCTGTAATTTGACCCAGATGATCTGATCTTCTCACAATTTCACACATTGGATGAAAATCTGTTCTTGAAGACATCGACAAACATATATTCCAGTTTAAAGCTAGCGCCACCTAGTGGCTGCAAAAAATGTCATTAGTCGAAAGATTGGAGTTATTCCTGTTTGGTTTGACCTAACACTATAAAAGTTTTTAGGCATATGTAGGATTGTAAGACCTACAAAAAAGTCAATAGGAGTGATGTGCTAAGATGTACAGAATAATTTTTATGATTTTTTTTTATGTGCAATTTTGCCCCATTCTTAGACATTAGCCGGTCTAAATCTAGTGCCTTTTTCTCTTAAACGGTTCACCCGATTAACTTCTACGTTGGCATGGACTATTAGCAGATATAGCGGCACAAATCTCCCAAAAATTGTGAAGATCCCATGACTTGTAAGATGTGGGCGGAGCTTCAAATTGTTTTGAATATTTTCTTCGCCAAGAGTGACAAAAACCTTAATAACTCAGCTGTTTCAGCTTCAAATCATGTGAAACACTTGCAGGGAGTTTAAAAGTCATGCCCTAATACAGCTATGTGATAAACATCCAAATCATTTACAGCGTCACCTAGTGGCGGACAAAAATCTAATTTTTTACACTCTCATGTACTGTGCAATGTCTGTTTGACTACATGTACTAAAAAATGGTCAGAAAAGCTATGACACAGTGGAGAATGAAGGTTCTCAACTTTTATGATTTTTCAATCAAAGGCGTGGCCTGTATGCCAGCTCAAAGTCCGATTTCTCACCAAAACGGTAAAAGTTGCTGTAATTGGACCTAGATGATCTGATTTTTGCAAAACTTCATATATGGGATGGGAGTCCAATGTGAAACACACCTACAAGCCTATTTTTTATCATAGTACGAGCGCCACCTAGTGGCAGCAAAATATATAGCAAATCCTTAATGTTTTTATGTACTCTGCTGAGCCCCTTGAAGTGATATCCCTTAAATGTTTTCTGAAAAGCCAGTGGCCATGCCTTATGCCCCCCACAAATCAGTACAATGTTTCGACAGTGGGTGTGGCCTATATGGCATTGAAAGTCACAAAATTGGAACAATAAAAGCTGCAGTAACTCCACACACATTGTCCCACCTTGTCTAAATTTAACATATTTGGTAATAGTCCTGCACTGAAGTCATCTACAACTACTTTTTCATCGTTCATAGTCCTTGTTCATACCCCGACCTGTTCATACCTCAACGTGAACAGGTCTGCGAGGGCCCTTTATAGCTGCTTGCAGCTCTAGTTATTATTAGGGCCCGAGCAGCTACCGCTGCGAGAGCCCTCTTGTTTTTCTCCAGATTATTATTATTATTATTATTATTATTATTATTATTATTTACTGTGCAGCGCTTTTCCATTTTTGAGGGCCTAAACATGCACGAAAAGTCACCAAAATTTGCACATTTGTCGGGCCCGGTGAAAAATTGGATATTTTCGTGTTTCCCAAAACAATGCAAAAAAAATGGCTCTGCAGCGCCACCTAAGGTTGAAAAAGTGCACCTGGTCCCGGCCCGTTTGACCTAGAGCTACGAAAATTTTTAGGCATATGTAGGACCTAGAGACCTACAAAAAAGTCAGCGCGAGCCATGTGCTCAGATGTACAGAAAAAGAGTTATGAATTTTTGAATGTGCATTTTTGGCCCATTTTTGCACGTTTGCAGGTCCCAAACTGCTCCTTGTTTCTCCTAAACGCTTTACTCAATCACCTTCAAATTTGCTGTGGTCCATATTCACACATAGGGGCACAAGTGGGCAAAATTTGGTGCAGATCCGCTGACATATATGATAGGGGCGTGGCTTCAAATTATGTGTTCAATTTTTCCTTCGCCAAGAGTGACATAAACCTTAATAACTTTGTTGTACTAGCTTAAAAAAATCTAAAACTTCATAGATACATGGAAACTTATGTCTTTAACACGTTTGAAAAAAGTTTTTTTAAATACCTACTAGCGCCGCCTAGTGGTTGATTAAAATGTTATTTTTTACACTTTCATGTATTGTGCTCAGTCTGTTTGAGTAAAACAAATGAAAATTGGTCAGAATATCATTAAGACATGGAATATTAAGGTTTCAAAATTTTACGACATTTCGATAATGGGCGTAGTCTGCACGCCACCTCAAAGTCAGATGACTCGCCAAAATGAAAAAAGTGGCTGTAATTGGCCCCAAAATGGCCTTATGAGTGGAAAATAGCCTCTCACTCCCGGCCCGTTTGACCTAGAGCTCCAAAAATTTGTAGCCTTATGTAGGACCTCGACCTCTACAAAAAAGTCAGCGCGAGCCATGTGCTCAGATGTACAGAAAGAGAGTTATGAATTTTTGAAGGTGCACCTTTAGCCCGTTTTTGCTCATTTGCAGGTCCCGAACTGCTCCTTTTTTCTCCCAAACGCTTGACCCGATCGACTTCAAATTTGCTGTGATGTTTGATCTGACTGTGAGGCACAATTGTTCAAATTTTCGGGATGATCTGCCAACAAATATGTTGGGGGCGGGGCTTCATATTATGCCTTTGATGATTACTTTGCCACATGTGAAACAAACCTTTATAACTCAGCTTTACAAGCTTAGAAAAATCTGAAACTTCACATACACATGAAGACTTAAGCCCTTAACACAAGTGTTTAAAAAAATCTTCAATTGCTTATAAGGCCATCTAGTGGGAAACAAAAATGTCAGTCTGATGTCTCGCCAAAACGAACAAAGTTGCTGTGTTTGGTCCCAGATGGTCTTATCTTTTCTAAACTTCATATATTTGATGGGTTTTCAATGCGGAATACACCTATCAACGTATTTTTTGTTATAGTGCGAGCGCCACCTAGTGGCAGCCAAAAATAGAGCATTTTTTAAACGTTTTTATGTGTTTAGCTGAGCCCTTTGATGTAATATCGCTGAAATTAGGTCTGAAAAGCCTCTAGACAGCCCTGCTGACCTCCACCAAATTTTACGAAGTTTCGATAATGGGCGTGGCCTCTACGACCATTTTCATTCCGAAGCTTTATCTGTCCAGTAAAAGTTGCTCTAATTTGACCCAGATGATCTGATCTTCTCACAATTTCACACATTGGATGAAAATATTCTCCTGAACATATCGACAAAAATATATTCCAGTTTAAAGCTAGCGCCACCTAGTGGCTGCAAAAAATGTCATTAGTCGAAAGATTACAGTCAATCCTGTTTGGTTTGACCTACAGCTATGAAACTTTGTAGGCAAATGAAGAACTGCAAGACCTACAAAAAAGTCAATAGAAGTGATGTGCTAGGATGTACAGAAAAATTGTTAAGAATTTTTTTAATGTGCAGTTTTGTCCCATTCTTAGACATTAGCTGGTCTCAAACGAGTGCCTTTTTCTCTTAAACGATTCACCCCATTACCTTCAACTTTGGCATGAATCATTATCCAACTGAGGGGCACACATAGTCCAAATATCGTGAAGATCTCTTGACAGAAAAGATGGGGGCGGAGCTTCAAATTATGTTTAATACTTCCTTCGCCAAGAGTGACAAAAATCTTAATAACTCAGCTATGACAGCTTCAAACCATCTGAAACTTTCCTGGGACTTTAAAAGTCATGCAATAATACAGCTATGTGATAAACTTTCAAATCATTTACAGCGCCACCCAGTGGCGGACAAAAATCTCATTTTTTATACTTTTATGTACTGTGAAATGCCTGTTTGACTAAATGAACTAAAAAATGGTCAGAAAAGCTATGACACATTGGAACATTAAGGTTCTCAACTTTTATGACTTTTCATTAAAGGGCGTGGCCTCTATGCAAACTCAAAGTCTGATGTCTCCCCAAAACGGTGAAAGTTGCTGTAATTGGACCTAGATGATCTGATGTTTGCAAAACTTCATATATGGGATGGGAGTCCAATGTGAAACACACCTACAAGCCTATTTTTTATCATAGTACGAGCGCCACCTAGTGGCAGCAAAAAATATAGCAAATCCTTAATGTTTTTATGTACTCTGCTGAGCCCCTTGAAGTGATATCCCTTAAATGTTTTCTGAAAAGCCAGTGGCCATGCCTTATGCCCTCCACAAATCAGTGCGATGTTTCGACAGTGGGTGTGGCCTATATGGCATTGAAAGTCACAAAATTGGAACAATAAAAGCTGCAGTAACTCCACCCACATTGTCCCACCTTGTCTAAATTTTACATATTTGGTAAGAGTCCTGCACTGAAGTCATCTACAACTACTATTTCATTGTTCATAGTCCTTGTTCATACCCCGACCTGTTCATACCCCAACGTGCACAGGTCTGCGAGGGCCCTTTATAGCTGCTTGCAGCTCTAGTTATTATTATTAGGGCCCGAGCAGCTACCGCTGCGAGAGCCCTCTTGTTTTTCTCCAGATTATTATTATTATTATTATTATTATTATTATTATTATTATTATTATTATTATTTACTGTGCAGCGCTTTTCCATTTTTGAGGGCCTAAACATGCACGAAAAGTCACCAAAATTTGCACATTTGTCGGGCCCGGTGAAAAATTGGATATTTTTGTGTTTCCCAAAACAATGCAAAAAAAATGGCTCTGCAGCGCCACCTAAGGTTGAAAAAGTGCACCTGGTCCCGGCCCGTTTGACCTAGAGCTACGAAAATTTTTAGGCATATGTAGGACCTAGAGACCTACAAAAAAGTCAGCGCGAGCCATGTGCTCAGATGTACAGAAAAAGAGTTATGAATTTTTGAATGTGCATTTTTGGCCCATTTTTGCACGTTTGCAGGTCCCAAACTGCTCCTTGTTTCTCCTAAACGCTATACTCAATCGCCTTCAAATTTGCTGTGGTCCATATTCACACATAGGGGCACAAGTGGGCAAAATTTGGTGTAGATCCGCTGACATATATGATAGGGGCGTGGCTTCAAATTATGTGTTCAATTTTTCCTTCGCCAAGAGTGACATAAACCTTAAAAACTTTGTTGTACTAGCTTAAAAAAATCTAAAACTTCATTGACACATGGAAACTTATGTCTTTAACACCTTTGAAAAAAGTTTTTTTCAATACCTACTAGCACCGCCTAGTGGTTGATTAAAATGTCATTTTTTACAGTTTCATGTATTGTGCTCAGTCTGTTTGAGTAAAACTAGTGAAAATTGGTCAGAATATCCTTAAGACATGGAATATTAAGATTTTAAAATTTTATGACTTTTCGATAATGGGCGTGGTCTGCACGCCACTTCAAAGTCAGATGACTCGCCAAAACTAAAAAAGTGGCTGTAATTGGCCCCAAAATGGCCTTATGAGTGGAAATTAGCCTCTTACTCCCGGCCCATTTGACCTAGAGCTACAAAAGTTTGTAGCCTTATGTAGGACCTCGAGCCCTACAAAAAAGTCAGCGCGAGCCATATGCTCAGATGTACAGAAAGAGAGTTATGAATTTTTGAATGTGCACTTTTGGCCCGTTTTTGCTCATTTGCAGGTCCCGAACTGCTCCTTTTTTCTCCCAAACGCTTGACCCGATCGACTTCAAATTTGCTGTGATGTTTGATCTGACTGTGAGGCACAATTGTTCAAATTTTCGGGATGATCCGCCATCAAATATGTTGGGGGCGGGGCTTCATATTATGCCTTTGATGATTACTTTGCCACATGTGAAACAAACCTTTATAACTCAGCTTTACAAGCTTAGAAAAATCTGAAACTTCACATACACATGAAGACTTAAGCCCTTAACACAAGTGTTTAAAAAAATCTTCAATTGCTTATAAGGCCATCTAGTGGCAAACAAAAATGTCAGTCTGATGTCTCGCCAAAACGAACAAAGTTGCTGTGTTTGGTCCCAGATGGTCTTATCTCTTCTAAACATTACATATTTGATGGGTTTCGAATGCGGAATACACCTATCAACGTATATTTTGCTATAGTGCGAGCGCCACCTAGTGGCAGCCAAAAATATAGCATTTTTGAAACATTTTTACGTGTTTAGCTGAGCCCTTTGAAGTAATATCGCTGAAATTACGTGTGACAAGCCTCTAGACAGCCTTGCTGACCTCCACCAAATTTTACGAAATTTCGATAATGGGCGTGGCCTTTACGTCCATTTTCATTCCGAAAATTTAACGGACCAGTAAAAGCTGCTGTAATTTGACCCAGATGATCTGATCTTCTCACAATTTCACACATTGGATGAAAATCTATTCCTGAAGACATCGACAAACATATATTCCAGTTTAAAGCTAGCGCCACCTAGTGGCTGCAAAAAATGTCATTAGTCGAAAGATTGGAGTCATCCCTGTTTGGTTTGACCTAACACTATAAAAGTTTTTAGGCATATGTAGGATTGTAAGACCTACAAAAAAGTCAATAAGAGTGATGTGCTAAGATGTACAGAATAATTTTTATGATTTTTTTTTTATGTGCAATTTTGCCCCATTCTTAGACATTAGCCGGTCTAAATCTAGTGCCTTTTTCTCTTAAACGGTTCACCCGATTAACTTCTACGTTGGCATGGACTATTAGCAGATATAGCGGCACAAATCTCCCAAAAATTGTGAAGATCCCATGACTTGTAAGATGTGGGCGGAGCTTCAAATTGTTTTGAATATTTCCTTCGCCAAGAGTGACAAAAACCTTAATAACTCAGCTGTTTCAGCTTCAAATCATGTGAAACACTTGCAAGGAGTTTAAAAGTCATGCCCTAATACAGCTATGTGATAAACATCCAAATCATTTACAGCGCCACCTAGTGGCGGACAAAAATCTAATTTTTTACACTCTCATGTACTGTGCAATGTCTGTTTGACTACATGAACTAAAAAATGGTCAGAAAAGCTATGACACAGTGGAGAATGAAGGTTCTCATTTTTTATGATTTTTTAATAAAAGGCGTGGCCTGTATGCCAGCTCAAAGTCCGATTTCTCAACAAAACAGTAAAAGTTGCTGTAATTGGACCTAGATGATTTGATGTTTGCTAAACTTCATATATGGGATGAGTGTCCAATGTGAAACACACCTACAAGCCTATTTTTTATCATAGTATGAGCGCCACCTAGTGGCAGCAAAAAATATAGCAAATCCTTAATGTTTTTATGTACTCTGCTGAGCCCCTTGAAGCGATATCCCTTAAATGTTTTCTGAAAAGCCAGTGGCCATGCCTTATGCCCCCCACAAATCAGTACAATGTTTCGACAGTGAATGTGGCCTATATGGCATTGAAAGTCACAAAATTGGAACAATAAAAGCTGCAGTACCTCCACACAACATTGTCCCATCTTGTCTAAATTTTACATATTTGGTAATAGTCCTGCACTGAAGTGATCAACAACAAATTTTTCATCATTCGTAGTCCTTGTTCATACCCCGACCTGTTCATACCTCAACGTGCACAGGTCTGCGAGGGCCCTTTATAGCTGCTTGCAGCTCTAGTTATTATTATTATTTACTGTGCAGCGCTTTTCCATTTTTGAGGGCCTAAACATGCACGAAAAGTCACCAAAATTTGCACATTTGTCGGGCCCGGTGAAAAATTGGATATTTTTGTGTTTCCCAAAATAATGCAAAAAAAATGGCTCTGCAGCGCCACCTAAGGTTGAAAAAGTGCACCTGGTCCCGGCCCGTTTGACCTAGAGCTACGAAAATTTTTAGGCATATGTAGGACCTAGAGACCTACAAAAAAGTCAGCGCGAGCCATGTGCTCAGATGTACAGAAAAAGAGTTATGAATTTTTGAATGTGCATTTTTGGCCCATTTTTGCACGTTTGCAGGTCCCAAACTGCTCCTTGTTTCTCCTAAACGCTTTACTCAATCACCTTCAAATTTGCTGTGGTCCATATTCACACATAGGGGCACAAGTGGGCAAAATTTGGTGCAGATCCGCTGACATATATGATAGGGGCGTGGCTTCAAATTATGTGTTCAATTTTTCCTTCGCCAAGAAGGACAAAAACCTTAATAACTTTGATGTACAAGCTTAAAAAAATCTAAAACTTCACAGACACATGAAAACTTATGTCTTTAACACGTTTAAAAAAAGTTTTTTTAAATACCTACTAGCGCCGCCTAGTGGTTGATTAAAATGTTATTTTTTACAATTTCATGTATTGTGCTCAGTCTGTTTGAGTAAAACAAATGAAAATTGGTCAGAATATCATTAAGACATGGAATATTAAGGTTTTAAAATTTTACGACATTTCGATAATGGGCGTAGTCTGCACGCCACCTCAAAGTCAGATGACTCGCCAAAACGAAAAAAGTGGCTGTAATTGGCCCCAAAATGGCCTTATGAGTGGAAAATAGCCTCTCACTCCCGGCCCGTTTGACCTAGAGCTCCAAAAATTTGTAGCCTTATGTAGGACCTCGAGCCCTACAAAAAAGTCAGCACGAGCCATATGCTCAGATGTACAGAAAGAGAGTTATGAATTTTTGAATGTGCACTTTTGGCCCGTTTTTGCTCATTTGCAGGTCCCGAACTGCTCCTTTTTTCTCCCAAACGCTTGACCCGATCGCCTTCAAATTTGCTGTGATGTTTTATCTGACTGTCAGGCACAATTGTTCAAATTTTTGTGACGATCCGCCAACAAATATGTTGGGGGCGGGGCTTTATATTATGCCTTTGATGATTACTTTGCCACATGTGAAACAAACCTTTATAACTCAGCTTTACAAGCTTGGAAAAATCAGAAACTTCACAGACACATGGAAACTTAAGCCCTTAACACAAGTGTTTAAACAAATCTTCAATTGCTTATAAGGCCATCTAGTGGCAAACAAAAATGTCAGTCTGATGTCTCGCCAAAACGAACAAAGTTGCTGTGTTTGGTCCCAGATAGTCTTATCTTTTCTAAACTTCATATATTTAATGAGTTTCCAATGCGGAATACACCTATCAACGTATTTTTTGTTATAGTGCGAGTGCCACCTAGTGGCAGCCAAAAATACAGCATTTTTTAAACGTTTTTATGTGTTTACCTGAGCCCTTTGAAGTCATATCGCTGACATTAAGTCTGAAAAGACTCTAGACAGCCCTGCTGACCTCCACCAAATTTTACGAAGTTTCGATAATGGGCGTGGCCTCTACGACCATTTACATTCCAAAGCTTTATCTGTCCAGTAAAATTTGCTGTAATTTGACCCAGATGATCTGATCTTCTCACAATTTCACACATTGCATGAAAATATTCTCCTGAACATATCGACAAAAATATATTCCAGTTTAAAGCTAGCGCCACCTAGTGGCTGCAAAAAATGTCATTAGTCGAAAGATTACAAACAATCCTGTTTGGTTTGACCTACAGCTATGAAACTTTGTAGGCAAATGAAGGACTGTAAGACCTACAAAAAAGTCAATAGAAAACATGTGCTAGGATGTACAGAAAAATTGTTATGAATTTTTTTAATGTGCAGTTTTGTCCCATTCTTAGACATTAGCTGGTCTCAAACTAGTGCCTTTTTCTCTTGAACGATTCACCCCATTACCTTCAACTTTGGCATGAATCATTATCCAACTGAGGGGCACACATAGTCCAAATATCGTGAAGATGTCTTGACATAAAAGATGCGGGCGGAGCTTCAAATTATGTTTAATACTTCCTTTGCCAAGAGTGACAACAATCTTAATAACTCAGCTATGACAGCTTCAAACCATCTGAAACTCTCCTGGGCCTTTAAAAGTAATGCAATAATACAGCTATGTGATAAACTTTCAAATCATTTACAGCGCCACCCAGTGGCGGACAAAAATCTCATTTTTTATACTTTTATGTACTGTGAAATGCCTGTTTGACTAAATGAACTAAAAAATGGTCAGAAAAGCTATGACACATTGGAACATTAAGGTTCTCAACTTTTATGACTTTTCATTAAAGGGCGTGGCCTCTATGCAAACTCAAAGTCTGATGTCTCCCCAAAACGGTAAAAGTTGCTGTAATTGGACCTAGATAATCTGATGTTTGAAAAACTTCATATATGGGACGGGAGTCAATGTGAAACACACCTAGGAGCCTATTTTTTATCATAGTACGAGCGCCACCTAATGGCAGCAAAAAATATAGCAAATCCTTAACATTTTTATGTACTCTGCTGAGCCCCTTGAAGTCATATCCCTTAAATGTTTTCTGAAAAGCCAGTGGCCATGCCTTATGCCCTCCACAAATCAGTACGATGTTTCGACAGTGGCTGTGGCGTATATGGCATTGAAAGTCACAAAATTGGAACAATAAAAGCTGCAGTAACTCCACCCACATTGTCCCACCTTGTCTAAATTTTACATATTTGGTAATAGTCCTGCACTGAAGGGATCTACAACTAATTTTTCATCGTTCGTAGTCCTTGTTCATACCCCGACCTGTTCATACCCCAACGTACACAGGTCTGCGAGGGCCCTTTATAGCTGCTTGCAGCTCTAGTTCTTATTATTATTATTTACTGTGCAGCGCTTTTCCATTTTTGAGGGCCTAAACATGCACGAAAAGTCACCAAAATTTGCACATTTGTCGGGCCCGGTGAAAAATTGGATATTTTTCTGTTTCCTAAAACAATGCAAAAAAAATGGCTCTGCAGCGCCACCTAAGGTTGAAAAAGTGCACCTGGTCCCGGCCCGTTTGACCTAGAGCTACGAAAATTTTTAGCCATATGTAGGACCTAGAGACCTACAAAAAAGTCAGCGCGAGCCATGTGCTCAGATGTACAGAAAAAGAGTTATGAATTTTTGAATGTGCATTTTTGGCCCATTTTTGCACGTTTGCAGGTCCCAAACTGCTCCTTGTTTCTCCTAAACGCTTTACTCAATCACCTTCAAATTTGCTGTGGTCCATATTCACACATAGGGGCACAACTGGGCAAAATTTGGTGCAGATCCGCTGACATATATGATAGGGGCGTGGCTTCAAATTATGTGTTCAATTTTTCCTTCGCCAAGAGGGACAAAAACCTTAATAACTTTGATGTACTAGCTTAAAAAAATCTAAAACTTCATAGACACATGGAAATTTATGTCTTTAACACCGTTAAAAAAAGTTTTTTTAAATACCTACTAGCGCCGCCTAGTGGTTGATTAAAATGTCATTTTTTACACTTTCATGTATTGTGCTCAGTCTCTTTGAGTAAAACAAATGAAAATTGGTCAGAATATCATTAAGACATGGAATATAAAGGTTTTAAAATTTTACGACTTTTCGATAATGGGCGTAGTCTGCACGCCACCTCAAAGTCAGATGACTCGCCAAAACGAAAAAAGTGGCTGTAATTGGCCCCAAAATGGCCTTATGAGTGGAAAATAGCCTCTCACTCCCGGCCCGTTTGACCTAAAGCTACAAAAATTTGTAGCCTTATGTAGGACCTCGAGCCCTACAAAAAAGTCAGCGCGAGCCATATGCTCAGATGTACAGAAAGAGAGTTATGAATTTTTGAATGTGCACTTTTGGCCCGTTTTTGCTCATTTGCAGGTCCCGAACTGCTCCTTTTTTCTCCCAAACGCTTGACCCGATCGACTTCAAATTTGCTGTGATGTTTTATCTGACTGTGAGGCACAATTGTTCAAATTTTTGTGACGATCCGCCAACAAATATGTTGGGGGCGGGGCTTTATATTATGCCTTTGATGATTACTTTGCCACATGTGAAACAAACCTTTATAACTCAGCTTTACAAGCTTAGAAAAATCTGAAACTTCACAGACACATGGAGACTCAAGCCCTTAACACAAGTGTTTAAACAAATCTTCAATTGCTTGTGAGGCCATCTAGTGGCAAACAAAAATGTCAGTCTGATGTCTCACCAAAACGAACAAAGTTGCTGTGTTTGGTCCCAGATGGTCATATCTTTTCTAAACTTCATATATTTGATGGGTTTCCAATGCGGAATACACCTATCAACGTATTTTTTGTTATAGTGCGAGCGCCACCTAGTGGCAGCCAAAAATATAGCATTTTTTAAAGGTTTTTATGTGTTTAGCTGAGCCCTTTGAAGTAATATCGCTGAAATTAAGTCTGAAAAGCCTCTAGACAGCCCTGCTGACCTCCACCAAATTTTACGAAGTTTCGATAATGGGCGTGGCTTCTACGACCATTTTCATTCCTAAACTTTATCTGTCCAGTAAAAGTTGCTGTAATTTGACCCAGATGATCTGATCTTCTCACAATTTCACACCTTGGATGAAAATATTCTCCTGAACATATCGACAAAAATATAATCCAGTTTAAAGCTAGCGCCACCTAGTGGCTGCAAAAAAATGTCATTAGTCGAAAGATTACAGTCAATCCTGTTTGGTTTGACCTACAGCTATGAAACTTTGTAGGCAAATGAAGGACTGGAAGACCTACAAAAAAGTCAATAGAAGTGATGTGCTAGGATGTACAGAAAAATTGTTATGAATTTTTTTAATGTGCAGTTTTGTCCCATTCTTAGACATTAGCTGGTCTCAAACTAGTGCCTTTTTCTCTTAAACGATTCACCCCATCATCTTCAACTTTGGCATGAATCATTATCCAACTGAGGGGCACACATAGTCCAAATATCGTGAAGATCTCTTGACATAAAAGATGGGGGCGGAGCTTCCAATTATGTTTAATACTTCCTTCGCCAAGAGTGACAAAAATCTTAATAACTCAGCTATGACAGCTTCAAACCATCTGAAACTTTCCTGGGCCTTTAAAAGTAATGCAATAATACAGCTATGTGATAAACTTTCAAATCATTTACAGCGCCACCCAGTGGCGGACAAAAATCTTATTTTTTATACTTTTATGTACTGTGAAATGCCTGTTTGACTAAATGAACTCAAAAATGGTCAGAAAAGCTATGACACATTGGAACATTAAGGTTCTCAACTTTTATGACTTTTCATTAAAGGGCGTGGCCTCTATGCCAACTCAAAATCCGATGTCTCGCGAAAACGGTAAAAGTTGCTGTAATTGGACCTAGACGATCTTATATTTTTAAAACTTCATATATGGGATGGGAGTCCAATGTGAAACACACCTACAGGCCTATTTTTTAATCATAGTACGAGCGCCACCTAGTGGCAGCAAAACATATAGCAAATCCTTATTGTTTTTATGTACTCTGCTGAGCCCCTTGAAGTGATATCCCTTAAATGTTTTCTGAAAAGCCAGTGGCCATGCCTTATGCCCTCCGCACATCAGTACGATGTTTCGACAGTGAATGTGGCCTATATCGCATTGAAAGTCACAAAATTGGAACAATAAAAGCTGCAGTAACTCCAATCACATTGTCCCACCTTGTCTAAATTTTACATATTTGGTAAGAGTCCTGCACTGAAGTCATCTACAACTACTTTTTCATCGTTCATAGTCCTTGTTCATACCCCGACCTTTTAATACCCCAACGTGCACAGGTCTGCGAGGGCCCTTTATAGCTGCTTGCAGCTCTAGTTATTATTATTATTTACTGTGCAGCGCTTTTCCATTTTTGAGGGCCTAAACATGCATAAACTTTCAAATCATTTACAGCGCAAATATTTTCCTGAACATATCGACAAAAATATATTCCAGTTTAAAGCTAGCGCCACCTAGTGGCTGCAAAAAATGTCATTAGTCGAAAGATTGGAGTCATTCCTGTTTGGTTTGACCTAACACTATAAAAGTTTTTAGGCATATGTAGGATTGTAATACCTACAAAAAAGTCAATAGGAGTGATGTGCTAAAATGTACAGAATAATTTTTATGATTTTTTTTATGTGCAATTTTGCCCCATTCTTAGACATTAGCCGGTCTAAATCTAGTGCCTTTTTCTCTTAAACGGTTCACCCGATTAACTTCTACGTTGGCATGGACTATTAGCAGATATAGCGGCAAAAATCTCCCAAAAATTGTGAAGATCCCATGACTTGTAAGATGTGGGCGGAGCTTCAAATTGTTTTGAATATTTCCTTCGCCAAGAGTGACAAAAACCTTAATAACTCAGCTGTTTCAGCTTCAAATCATGTGAAACACTTGCAGGGAGTTTAAAAGTCATGCCCTAATACAGCTATGTGATAAACATCCAAATCATTTACAGCGCCACCTAGTGGCGGACAAAAATCTCATTTTTTACACTCTCATGTACTGTGCAATGTCTGTTTGACTACATGAACGAAAAAATGGTCAGAAAAGCTATGACACATTGGAACATTAAGGTTCTCAACTTTTATGACTTTTCAATAAAGGGCGTGGCCTCTATGCCAACTCAAAATCCGATGTCTCGCCAAAACGGTAAAAGTTGCTGTAATTGGACCTAGATGATCTGATATTTTTAAAACTTCGTATATGGGATGGGAGTCCAATGTGAAACACACCTAGGAGCCTATTTTTTATCATAGTACAAGCGCCACCTAGTGGCAGCAAAAAAAATAACAAATCCTTAATGTTTTTATGTACTCTGCTGAGCCCCTTAAAAAAAATCTTCAATTGCTTATAAGGCCACCTAGTGGCAAGCAAAAATGTCAGTGATGTCTCGCCAAAACGAACAAAGTTGCAGTATTTGGACCCAGATGGTCTTATCTTTTCTAAACTTCATATATTTGATGGGTTTCCAATGTGGAATACACCTATCATTGTATTTTTTTGTCATATTGCGAGCACCACCTAGTGGCAGCCAAAATATAGCATTTTTTAAACGTTTTTATGTGTTTAGCTGAGCCCTTTGAAGTAATATCGCTGAAATTAGGTTAGCAAAGAGGTTTATTAGAAAACCACCAGTCATGACTGGGTGGACTTCACTGATGGTTGTAGTGATTTTTGGATTGTGTACCTCGACTCAACACTGATGACTCAGTGATTCATTATGAGGCTATTAATTATTCAACAAGCATTTTTTTTTTAAATCACCAACATTGAATGAAACTATTTATTTGAAAAACGGCAGTTGTAGTATGATCGTTAAGCTGTCATTGATGTGCACTGTTATTTTGGAGTCTTTATACGAAGCAATATTGGAGCTCTTGATTAATATTGAGTTTATTAATGATTATTAAGAATAAAACATGCCCAAAATTGAGCAAAAGCTTCTATATCCAATAGCACTGTAGTTATATGAACATGGGGAGCTTTTTGATATGTTCATTGGTTTCATAGTCACAAATTGTGGCGTTAGTTTTGTTTTTTTCCCCTTCATCTAGTAATTTGCAGATGGTCCCTGCACACTCCCAGCCTCTGCTGCGCATAGAGATCAATGTTGTCTTTTGAGCGAAAAAGACGGTTTAAATATTTTACAAATATCTTTTTCACATTGTTACAAGTAGTCTGTATCTTTCATGAGGGATAGAGCCACCATTGGTGTTCAGGCAATGTTTTCACTGAGAGGTATTGATTGTAAAATTCTGACAATGCCATTATCGTACAAACTTTACTTAAGGTCAGAGGACGGGGTGAATATTGCAGGAAACAGCAAGCAGGAGAAAGGCTCGGCTGTATTTGAGCCAAAACAACCCAGTTTTACATTGAATTCTTCATACCGGCCAGTCGGATAAAAAAAAGGCTGAAACTGATATGCAGGAGACAGCAGGCAGGAGAGATGCGTGGCGGCATCTGAGCTATAATAACCCAGTTTTACATTGATTTTTTCATATCAGACTGTCGGAATAAAAAAAAAAAAGGCTGATACCGATATGTCAAATTTCCAAATATCGGGCCCAATAATAGGTTGATCTCTACCGATAAGATGTTGCAGATAAGACTCACCACTAACGGAACCAAATCACACCAATGAAATGTCCTTAGCAAGATGCTGATCCCCAATCTACTCCCACTGGGCTTGAAATGAATGTTCCCTCCAAGGAAATGATGGAAGATAAAGCACAAAAAGTTCCCAAGTTTGGTTTCTTTGTTTTTTCAGGGTTTAACACGAATGTCATTCCAGCCTTATGGATTCAAGCAGTTGCAACAGATCATCATGGCTCGATTAAACAAACTCAAGATTTTTGAGGAAGATGCTCTACAGTTGGTGTCCAGGAAGGTGATGAGCAGCACTCAATAGCTCTCATTAACAGACTAGGATAGTTTATTTTTTTATACTTCATTGGTACGATTCTCCTCAGGTGGCTGCTCTGTCAGGTGATGCTCGTCGATGTTTGGATATCTGTCGTAGAGCCACGGAGCTTTGCGAGCACTCTGCTGCCAACACTTCCATCACAAGATTGGTGGAGGTTAATCATATGATGGATGCACTAAATGAGATGTTTTCTTCCTCCTACATCACTGCCATCCAGTAAGATTTTTGCCTCCATTACGCACCGCTTTAGATGATCTGTAGGTTTCCATGAAAAACGTGTGTTTTCTCAGGTCTGCATCGGTTCAGGAACAGCTCTTTCTTCGTGCTGTCATTGCAGAGTTTCAGCGGTTGGGTTTGGAGGAGGCAACATTTGAGCAGGTAAAGAATAAAAGTTACCATCTGTTTTTTTTTCAGCTGTTTTTTTTCCCTCCATTAACCCCGATTTGTCCAAATAAGGCAATTGAAAACAAGTTCTCTATGTAATGTAAATATCACAATTCAACCTATGTACTCTTGTTTTATCAATTGGTTTGCCTTGGTCAAATGAGATAAGGATTTGCTGCAACTGTTGCAGCATGCGAAACAACCCAGATGATTGCAGCCATGTTGCCTCACAGAAATGTACAATTTAGCTAAGGAAAAACATGCATATTAACTGTTGTAACTCTTCTGTTAACCCCAGGTGTTTATACAACACCAGGCTCTATGTCGCGTGGAGGGTCTGCAGTCACTCAGTATATCAAAGGTTCTTGCAGTCTGTCAGCGCCTGGGAGCCTGCAGGCTGTTACTGCTAGAGACAAGTCGCTTGGGTATCCTGCATCGTGTCCGTCTTAATGTTAGCCAAGAAGACATTCTCTATGCGCTGAAGTCCAACTGAAAAAGGCATATTCTTTGTTTTCTTGTCGGGTCAAAATTGAAAGGAATACTCATAATTATTTTACTGTTTTGACTGATAACTACATCATTAACTACATCATTTTACAAATAATACCTTCAAAAACAAATTTAGCCACCTACTATTGACTGAAATCACCTCATTCAGAGCTCAGGCTAATGAACAAACGCCTTACCCAGAAAACAAGTGAGCGATGATTCACCATTACCAGAGTTTTGAGCATGTGATGTAATTTGCAGTCAACAGTATTATTTTTAAAGTTTATATATATATATATATATATATATATATATATATATATATATATATATATATATATATATATATATATATATAAAATGTGTGTGTGTGTATATATATATATATATATATATATATATATATATATATATATATATATATATATATATATATATATATATAATATGTGTGTGTGTGTGTAGTTAAGCTTGTAGATAAGCTTTGTCCAAACGTATGATTTTAATCTGTTATTGTTTTGTTTTGTTTTTTTTGCTTATGTCAATAAACTTAAAGCTATGATTTACTACACAATTGCCTATTTGTGTTCATAGGAAAAAAAATAAATAAATAAATATACATACATTTAAAAAAAAAAAAAAAAAGGTGTTGTTGAGAATTATGTAAGAGTTTCACTGTAGACTCAACCCAATTAGATTTTAATCTAGTCAGTGGCGGTCAGTGCATTTCACACTTAGGACATCAGTGAATGGACCCCTCATGCGCACATACACATGCTTTTTTTCCAGAGCATTTAAACATCAAAACCGCATCAGCAATTAAAGCTTTTCATTATATGTGCCAAAACTTAAGTCATGATAATTTAAAATAATGTGTCCACGAAGTTTTATGAAGTCCACCAAGAGCAGGCAAGCTTTAACAACATTGTATGCCAAATTACAAATTGATTTAATATAAGTGTCACCTCTGAGCATAGTGAGTTGGGAGGAGGAAGGAAGGGGACCCCAAAAATGCAGGACAACTGAGAAACATATAGCTCAAAAAGGAAGTTTTAACAAGGAAATGAGGCAGGACCAAACGGGAGCAAAACTGGATGGACGTTTCATTTCCAATAATAAATCCTTTTGTATGGACATGGATGCCAATGCTCAAAGTCGTGTCGGTCCAATTTACATTTTGCTCTTCTTCAGCCATTGTGGGTTAAAAACAATTCTAGCTTCGATGTACGCTAACGTTAGCGGGTTGAGCAACGATGTGTTTTTTCCTTATTCAACTACTTCCACCGTTAAACATGAAGGATCATTATAGCATTGCCTTCCTGCAGTGAGCGTCCACTTATGTCATGTTCTACGTGAGGTTTCCTGAAGGCGTTTATATGGGTCGATTGGCGATTGCAGCTGTCTTAACAAAAATAAGGGCCCGTACACAATAGGTCATTGCACACTGCACAGAAGCCTTCTATATAACATATATGTGTACATATATTTAGTAAAAATAAATGTAAAATGAAATTGACTTTTATTATAGTTATTATAATTATAGTTTATTATAGTTATGATAATTTCAGGTTATCTTAGGCCAGCAGACAAGGCCTTGTTTGCCCTGATGGTCCACCACTGAATCGAGTGGTACCCACACTTTTTGAGCATGTGACCATATAAAATTGGAAAATGCAATTGCATGTGATGACTGAGAGGCTGAATTATAGAGTCTTTAATGAGTGGATGGATGGATGGATAATGATTGTGTGAAGGTGGAACCTTCACACATATGTTATTGTGTTCGGCCATTTTCTTTATTGTGTGAAGGTGGAACCTTCACACATATGTTATTGTGCTCGGCCATTTTCTTTATTATTGTGTGAAGGTGAAACCTTCACACTTATGTTTTTCTCCACCTTTATTGTGTGAAGGTGAAACCTTCACACTTATGTTTTTCTCCACCTTTATTATTATTGTGTGAAGGTGAAACCTTCACACTTATGTTTTTCTCCACCTTTATTATTATTGTGTGAAGGTGAAACCTTCACACTTATGTTTTTCTCCACCTTTATTGTGTGAAGGTGAAACCTTCACACTTATGTTTTTCTCCACCTTTATTATTGTGTGAAGGTGAAACCTTCACACTTATGTTTTTCTCCACCTTTATTATTATTATTATTATTGTGTGAAGGTGAAACCTTCACACTTATGTTTTTCTCCACCTTTATTATTGTGTGAAGGTGAAACCTTCACACTTATGTTTTTCTCCACCTTTATTGTGTGAAGGTGAAACCTTCACACTTATGTTTTTCTCCACCTTTATTGTGTGAAGGTGAAACCTTCACACTTATGTTTTTCTCCACCTTTATTATTATTATTATTTTTTTTATTCCGACCGTTTTTTAGGTACGTTTCAACTCATTCCCAGTTCATCCAATTCATGCCGTTCAAACTTCATATCATTCTACATATTCATGTTTAGTGCGGGTCTATTTTTCAAGTTTCAACTTTTCATCGTTTTCCTACAATTTAAGTTTTTGTACCGTAAAAACGGCCTAATGTTAAGTGAATGGGCTGGTCTTCGTGCTTTATTTTTAAACCTTAACGTTTTCGATAGTTCCTATGTCTCGGTGGCTCATGGGATTTGTGTACGGCATTCGCACTTCATGTTCGTGGGTTCAATCCCAGGCTGCGTCATTTTTTAGTTGTGTGAGTCTTTTTTAGTTAGTGCGGGTCTATTTTTCAAGTTTCAACTTTTCATCGTTTTCCTACAATTTAAGTTTTTGTACCGTAAAAACGGCCTAATGTTACGTGATTGGAGCGTACTTCCTACTTCCTTTTAAAGCGTTCACGGTTTCGTCATTTCCCGTGGCTCAGACGTTCTGTTGACGTATATCTACTACATGTTCGTGCGTTCGATCCCCGCTGTGCCTTTTCACACATTCAGTGTTGTTTTTTCAGTTAATTCAGTATTTTTTTTTGGTTTCAATTCCTTCCCAGTTCATCCAATTCATGCCGTTCGAACTTCATATCATTCCACATATTCACGTGAAGTGCTTTTTTTTATTTTTCAAGGTTCAACTATTCATCGTTTTCCTACAATTTACGTTTTTTATACTATTCATATTTAAAGAATTTAGCCTTTTCAAACTGTTCTTACTTTCATTTCATCTTTTCATTCCACAGTTGAACTTTTTTCAGTTTTTGAACTTTGTATTATTCGTAGTTCTTCATAGATTCACGTTCAAAAATACTTCATTCCCTATATTTCAAGCTTTCACAATGTGGTCTTACACTGCCCCCCAGTGGCCCAGTGGTAGAGTTGTCATCTTCAACATGTCCGTGTCCCGGTTCGGGCAAATCGCGTTTCACGTTTACAGTTCAACTTTCAGCTACAATTCAAGTTTTTGTACCGTAAAAAATTGTCTAGTGTTAAGTGAATGGTGTTGTTAAGAAGTTTCTGATTATACTTAACGATTTCGTGTTTGAATCGTTCTGTTATTACTATTTACGTCTGGACATGTTTCTCCTGTGGTCATGTGATCTTCCTAGCAACCGCCTAGCAACTAATCACAAGTTGTGTTTCATTCCTGCACTACCAATCAGGACTCTGTTCACACTATCATAGGTTGTTTTGCTCTTTCACCGGTAGTCGGCAGGTATCGTTGTAACGGACAGTCATTTTTTCTGCTTTCAATCATTCTGTGGATTATCTCATTCCTTTCATTATTATTCCGTGCGTCCATGAGAATGTAAGTACAGTTTGAATATGTTGTCCGTTCGTGGTTTTGGATACATGTTTACGTTTGCACTGCTTCACTTTGTCCATTAATGTCTTAAGTTGTTATTGCACCTAAGTTTGGTATAATTGCTAAAGGCAAATATACCGTACTTTTCATACTTCACTTTTAGTATTCACGTTAAAGTTTCATCCACAAAATGTGCGTATTTTTTCGCATGTTTGCCGTGTGTGCCAATGTGATCCTTACGCCGTAAGGGAGTGACGTCACCGCCCACTCAAATCTATTCGGCTCCATTAACCCTTTCCTACCTAACGCACATTTTGGAACGATTGGGTTGAATTCATTCTTCCTATCATTGTACGGTATGTTTGCCTGTGTTGTTTATGTTATTCTAAGCTAATATAGAGTCATATGAGCATATGATGTAACATATTGTACAATGTTAGTTATGTTAGTTATCAATGTTTAGTGAATGTTCTCTGCTCTCCTTTGCAGAGACCACACACCCACAATCAAACATAGAACACACACAGAACACACAAACACAGAAACACACACACACCAACACAGATAAATAAATAGAACATTATATACAAATAAAGAGTGGCATGAGAGTGTGCATCGTCTTTATGTTCTGCCGGACAACCTGATAAGATTGAGGATCCTCTGAATCAGTCAAGTACAGTCCTTTCAAGGAGGTCACAAGTTTGGACGCTACTCCGACACCTCCATTACAGGTGTGATTCAAAAACATGCAGGATACAAGCCCTCGAGGACTGGAGTTTGACACCTATAGTTTAGTTACACAAAGTAATCCATTTCCCATGTTGCCATCGGGCGGCCATCTTAGACCACTGAAGACTCCAACTCCAATCTGCCCTCATGGGCGGCCATCTTGGATATTTTATTAGACGTCTCATTACCTCTCACTACTGCTTCCACCTAGTACGGCATCTGGCTTGGTTAACTCAGCTTGATTCATACGTTTTAGTTTTTTTCAGTTTTTCAACTCTGTATTATTCACATTTCTTCACTGTTTCACATCAATCCACAATCCACCTCATTCAATCCACCTCATTCAAATGATAAGCTCATTAACAGGAGTTTAAAACTCCAGTCCTCGAGGGCTGATATCCTGCATGTTTTTGAATCACGTCATTCACTTAACATTAGGCCTAATGTCACAGATTCACATTATTCCAGTTCAACTGTTCTCAGTTTGTTAACTATGTAGGATTCATAATTTTTCACAGATTCAAATCATTCTACAGTTCAACTTTTTTTCAGTTTTTCATTCATCTTCAAATTCCACAGTTCAACTTTTTTCAGTTTTTCAACTTTGTATTCATATTTCTTCACAGATACACACCATTCAATTGTTCCACATCATTCCACTTTTCAACTCCCAAACCTTCGACAGTTTCACCTTCACACGCAATTTCTTCAGAAATTGCACATTTTCTAGTTATTATTATTATTATTTTTTTTTTTATTCCGACCGTTTTTTAGGTACGTTTCAACTCATTCCCAGTTCATCCAATTCATGCCGTTCAAACTTCATATCATTCTACATATTCATGTTTAGTGCGGGTCTATTTTTCAAGTTTCAACTTTTCATCGTTTTCCTACAATTTAAGTTTTTGTACCGTAAAAATGGCCTAATGTTAAGTGAATGGGCTGGTCTTCGTGCTTTATTTTTAAACTTTAACGTTTTCGATATTTCCTATGTCTCGGTGGCGCATGGGATTTGTGTACGGCATTCGCACTTCATGTTCGTGGGTTCAATCCCAGGCTGCGTCATTTTTTAGTTGTGTGAGTCTTTTTTAGTTAGTGCGGGTCTATTTTTCAAGTTTCAACTTTTAATCGTTTTCCTACAATTTAAGTTTTTGTACCGTAAAAACGGCCTAATGTTAAGTGATTGGAGCGTTCTTCCTACTTCCTTTTAAAGCGTTCACGGTTTCGTCATTTCCCGTGGCTCAGACGTTCTGTTGACGTATATCTACTACATGTTCGTGCGTTCGATCCCCGCTGTGTCTTTTCACACATTCAGTGTTTTTTTCAGTTAATTCAGTATTTTTTTTTTGGTTTCAATTCCTTCCCAGTTCATCCAATTCATGCCGTTCGAACTTCATATCATTCCACATATTCACGTGAAGTGCTTTTTTATTTTTCAAGGTTCAACTATTCATCGTTTTCCTACAATTTACGTTTTTTATACTATTCATATTTAAAGAATTTAGCCTTTTCAAACTGTTCTTACTTTCATTTCATCTTTTCATTCCACAGTTGAACTTTTTTCAGTTTTTTAACTTTGTATTATTCGTAGTTCTTCATAGATTCACGTTCAAAAATACTTCATTCCCTATATTTCAAGCTTTCCCAGTGTGGTCTTACACTGCCCCCCAGTGGCCCAGTGGTAGAGTTGTCATCTTCAACATGTCCGTGTCCCGGTTCGGGCAAATCGCGTTTCACGTTTACAGTTCAACTTTCAGCTACAATTCAAGTTTTTGTACCGTAAAAATTGTCTAATGTTAAGTGAATGGTGTTGTTAAGAAGTTTCTGATTATACTTAACGATTTCGTGTTTGAATCGTTCTGTTATTACTATTTACGTCTGGACATGTTTCTCCTGTGGTCATGTGATCTTCCTAGCAACCGCCTAGCAACTAATCACAAGTTGTGTTTCATTCCTCCACTACCAATCAGGACTCTGTTTACACTATCATAGGTTGTTTTGCTCTTTCACCGGTAGTCGGCAGGTATCGTTGTAACGGACAGTCATTTTTTCTGCTTTCAATCATTCTGTGGATTATCTCATTCCTTTCATTATTATTCCGTGCGTCCATGAGAATGTAAGTACAGTTTGAATATGTTGTCCGTTCGTGGTTTTGGATACATGTTTACGTTTGCACTGCTTCACTTTGTCCATTAATGTCTTAAGTTGTTATTGCACCTAAGTTTGGTATAATTGCTAAAGGCAAATATACCGTACTTTTCATACTTCACTTTTAGTATTCACGTTAAAGTTTCATCCACAAAATGTGCGTATTTTTTCGCATGTTTGCCGTGTGTGCCAATGTGATCCTTACGCCGTAAGGGAGTGACGTCACCGCCCACTCAAATCTATTCGGCTCCATTAACCCTTTCCTACCTAACGCACATTTTGGAACGATTGGGTTGAATTCATTCTTCCTATCATTGCACGGTATGTTTGCCTGTGTTGTTTATGTTATTCTAAGCTAATATAGAGTCATGTGAGCATATGATGTAACATATTGTACAATGTTAGTTATGTTAGATATCAATGTTTAGTGAATGTTCTCTGCTCTCCTTTGCAGAGACCACACACCCACAATCAAACATAGAACACACACAGAACACACAAACACAGAAACACACACACACCAACCCAGATAAATAAATAGAACATTATATACAAATAAAGAGTGGCATGAGAGTGTGCATCGTCTTTATGTTCTGGCCGGACAACCTGATAAGATTGAGGATCCTCTGAATCAGTCAAGTACGGTCCTTTCAAGGAGGTCACAAGTTTGGACGCTACTCCGACACCTCCATTACAGGTGTGATTCAAAAACATGCAGGATACAAGCCCTCGAGGACTGGAGTTTGACACCTATAGTTTAGTTACACAAAGTAATCCATTTCCCATGTTGCCATCGGGCGGCCATCTTAGACCACTGAAGACTCCAACTCCAATCTGCCCTCATGGGCGGCCATCTTGGACATTTTATTAGACGTCTCATTACCTCTCACTAGTGCTTCCACCTAGTACAGCATCTGGCTTGGTTAACTCAGCTTGATTCATACGTTTTAGTTTTTTTCAGTTTTTCAACTCTGTATTATTCACATTTCTTCACTGTTTCACATCAATCCACAATCCACCTCATTCAATCCACCTCATTCAAATGATAAGCTCATTAACAGGAGTTTAAAACTCCAGTCCTCGAGGGCTGATATCCTGCATGTTTTTGAATCACATCATTCACTTAACATTAGGCCTAATGTCACAGATTCACACTATTCCAGTTCAACTTTTCTCAGTTTTTCAACTTTGTAGGATTCATAATTTTTCACAGATTCACATCATTCTCCAGTTCAACTTTTTCAGTTTTTCATTCATCTTCAAATTCCACAGTTCAACTTTTTTACAGTTTTTCAACTTTGTATTCATATTTCTTCACAGATTCACACCATTCAATCGTTCCACATCATTCCACTTTTCAACTCCCAAACCTTCAACGGTTTCACCTTCACACGCAATTTCTTCAGAAATTGCACATTTTCTAGTTATTATTATTTTTATTTTTTTTATTTCGACCGTTTTTTAGGTACGTTTCAACTCATTCCCAGTTCATCCAATTCATGCCGTTCAAACTTCATATCATTCTACATATTCATGTTTAGTGCGGGTCTATTTTTCAAGTTTCAACTTTTCATCGTTTTCCTACAATTTAAGTTTTTGTACCGTAAAAATGGCCTAATGTTAAGTGAATGGGCTGGTCTTCGTGCTTTATTTTTAAACTTTAACGTTTTCGATATTTCCTATGTCTCGGTGGCGCATGGGATTTGTGTACGGCATTCGCACTTCATGTTCGTGGGTTCAATCCCAGGCTGCGTCATTTTTTAGTTGTGTGAGTCTTTTTTAGTTAGTGCGGGTCTATTTTTCAAGTTTCAACTTTTAATCGTTTTCCTACAATTTAAGTTTTTGTACCGTAAAAACGGCCTAATGTTAAGTGATTGGAGCGTTCTTCCTACTTCCTTTTAAAGCGTTCACGGTTTCGTCATTTCCCGTGGCTCAGACGTTCTGTTGACGTATATCTACTACATGTTCGTGCGTTCGATCCCCGCTGTGTCTTTTCACACATTCAGTGTTTTTTTCAGTTAATTCAGTATTTTTTTTTTGGTTTCAATTCCTTCCCAGTTCATCCAATTCATGCCGTTCGAACTTCATATCATTCCACATATTCACGTGAAGTGCTTTTTTATTTTTCAAGGTTCAACTATTCATCGTTTTCCTACAATTTACGTTTTTTATACTATTCATATTTAAAGAATTTAGCCTTTTCAAACTGTTCTTACTTTCATTTCATCTTTTCATTCCACAGTTGAACTTTTTTCAGTTTTTTAACTTTGTATTATTCGTAGTTCTTCATAGATTCACGTTCAAAAATACTTCATTCCCTATATTTCAAGCTTTCCCAGTGTGGTCTTACACTGCCCCCCAGTGGCCCAGTGGTAGAGTTGTCATCTTCAACATGTCCGTGTCCCGGTTCGGGCAAATCGCGTTTCACGTTTACAGTTCAACTTTCAGCTACAATTCAAGTTTTTGTACCGTAAAAATTGTCTAATGTTAAGTGAATGGTGTTGTTAAGAAGTTTCTGATTATACTTAACGATTTCGTGTTTGAATCGTTCTGTTATTACTATTTACGTCTGGACATGTTTCTCCTGTGGTCATGTGATCTTCCTAGCAACCGCCTAGCAACTAATCACAAGTTGTGTTTCATTCCTCCACTACCAATCAGGACTCTGTTTACACTATCATAGGTTGTTTTGCTCTTTCACCGGTAGTCGGCAGGTATCGTTGTAACGGACAGTCATTTTTTCTGCTTTCAATCATTCTGTGGATTATCTCATTCCTTTCATTATTATTCCGTGCGTCCATGAGAATGTAAGTACAGTTTGAATATGTTGTCCGTTCGTGGTTTTGGATACATGTTTACGTTTGCACTGCTTCACTTTGTCCATTAATGTCTAAGTTGTTATTGCACCTAAGTTTGGTATAATTGCTAAAGGCAAATATACCGTACTTTTCATACTTCACTTTTAGTATTCACGTTAAAGTTTCATCCACAAAATGTGCATGTTTGTCGCATGTTTGCCGTGTGTGCCAATGTGATCTTTCCGCGTAAGGGAGTGACGTCACTGCCCACTCAAATCTATTCGGCTCCATTAACCCTTTCCTACCTAACGCACATTTTGGAACGATTGGGTTGAATTCATTCTTCCTATCATTGTACGGTATGTTTGCCTGTGTTGTTTATGTTATTCTAAGCTAATATAGAGTCATGTGAGCATATGATGTAACATATTGTACAATGTTAGTTATGTTAGTTATCATGTTTAGTGAATGTTCTCTGCTCTCCTTTGCAGAGACCACACACCCACAATCAAACATAGAACACACACAGAACACACAAACACAGAAACACACACACACCAACCCAGATAAATAAATAGAACATTATATACAAATAAAGAGTGGCATGAGAGTGTGCATCGTCTTTATGTTCTGGCCGGACAACCTGATAAGATTGAGGATCCTCTGAATCAGTCAAGTACAGTCCTTTCAAGGAGGTCACAAGTTTGGACGCTACTCCGACACCTCCATTACAGGTGTGATTCAAAAACATGCAGGATACAAGCCCTCGAGGACTGGAGTTTGACACCTATAGTTTAGTTACACAAAGTAATCCATTTCCCATGTTGCCATCGGGCGGCCATCTTAGACCACTGAAGACTCCAACTCCAATCTGCCCTCATGGGCGGCCATCTTGGACATTTTATTAGACGTCTCATTACCTCTCACTAGTGCTTCCACCTAGTACAGCATCTGGCTTGGTTAACTCAGCTTGATTCATACGTTTTAGTTTTTTTCAGTTTTTCAACTCTGTATTATTCACATTTCTTCACTGTTTCACATCAATCCACAATCCACCTCATTCAATCCACCTCATTCAAATGATAAGCTCATTAACAGGAGTTTAAAACTCCAGTCCTCGAGGGCTGATATCCTGCATGTTTTTGAATCACATCATTCACTTAACATTAGGCCTAATGTCACAGATTCACATTATTCCAGTTCAACTTTTCTCAGTTTGTTAACTATGTAGGATTCATAATTTTTCACAGATTCAAATCATTCTACAGTTCAACTTTTTTTCAGTTTTTCATTCATCTTCAAATTCCACAGTTCAACTTTTTTTCAGTTTTTCAACTTGTATTCATATTTCTTCACAGATTCACACCATTCAATCGTTCCACATCATTCCACTTTTCAACTCCCAAACCTTCAACGGTTTCACCTTCACACGCAATTTCTTCAGAAATTGCACATTTTCTAGTTATTTTTTTTTTTATTCCGACCGTTTTTTAGGTACGTTTCAACTCATTCCCAGTTCATCCAATTCATGCCGTTCAAACTTCATATCATTCCACATATTCATGTTTAGTGCGGGTCTATTTTTCAAGTTTCAACTTTTCATCGTTTTCCTACAATTTAAGTTTTTGTACCGTAAAAATGGCCTAATGTTAAGTGAATGGGCTGGTCTTCGTGCTTTATTTTTAAACTTTAACGTTTTCGATATTTCCCATGTCTCCGTAGCTCATGGGATTTGTGTATCGCGTTCGCACTTCATGTTCGTGGGTTCAATCCCAGGCTGCGTCATTTTTTAGTTGTGTGAGTCTTTTTTAGTTAGTGCGGGTCTATTTTTCAAGTTTCAACTTTTCATCGTTTTCCTACAATTTAAGTTTTTGTACCGTAAAAACGGCCTAATGTTAAGTGATTGGAGCGTTCATCCTACTTCCTTTTAAAGCGTTCACGGTTTCGTCATTTCCCGTGGCTCAGACGTTCTGATGACGTATATCTACTACATGTTCGTGCGTTCGATCCCCGCTGTGTCTTTTCACACATGCAGTGTTTTTTTTCAGTTAATTCAGTATTTTTTTTTTGTTTCAATTCCTTCCCAGTTCATCCAATTCATGCCGTTCGAACTTCATATCATTCCACATATTCACGTGAAGTGCTTTTTTATTTTTCAAGGTTCAACTATTCATCGTTTTCCTACAATTTACGTTTTTTATACTATTCATATTTAAAGAATTTAGCCTTTTCAAACTGTTCTTACTTTCATTTCATCTTTTCATTCCACAGTTGAACTTTTTTCAGTTTTTTAACTTTGTATTATTCGTAGTTCTTCATAGATTCACGTTCAAAAATACTTCATTCCCTAGTGTGGTCTTACACTGCCCCCCAGTGGCCCAATGGTAGAGTGGTCATCTTCAACATGTCCGTGTCCCGGTTCGGGCAAATCGCGTTTCACGTTTACAGTTCAACTTTCAGCTACAATTCAAGTTTTTGTACCGTAAAAATTGTCTAATGTTAAGTGAATGGTGTTGTTAAGAAGTTTCTGATTATACTTAACGATTTCGTGTTTGAATCGTTCTGTTATTACTATTTACGTATGGACATGTTTCTCCTGTGGTCATGTGATCTTCCTAGCAACCGCCTAGCAACTAATCACAAGTTATGTTTCATTCCTCCACTACCAATCAGGACTCTGTTTACACTATCATAGGTTGTTTTGCTCTTTCACGGGTCAGTCGGCAGGTATCGTTGTAACGGACAGTCATTTTTTCTGCTTTCTATCATTCTGTGGATTATCTAATTCCTTTCATTATTATTCCGTGCGTCCATGAGAATGTAAGTACAGTTTGAATATGTTGTCCGTTCGTGGTTTTGGATACATGTTTACGTTTGCACTGCTTCACTTTGTCCATTAATGTCTAAGTTGTTATTGCACCTAAGTTTGGTATAATTGCTAAAGGCAGATATACTGTACTTTTCATACTTCACTTTTAGTATTCACGTTAAAGTTTCATCCACAAAATGTGCGTGTTTGTCGCAGGTTTGCCGTGTGTGCCAATGTGATCCTTAAGCCGTAAGGGAGTGACGTCACCGCCCACTCAAATCTATTCGGCTCCATTAACCCTTTCCTACCTAACGCACATTTTGGAACGATTGGGTTGAATTCATTCTTCCTATCATTGTACGGTATGTTTGCCTGTGTTGTTTATGTTATTCTAAGCTAATATAGAGTCATGTGAGCATATGATGTAACATATTGTACAATGTTAGTTATGTTAGTTATCAATGTTTAGTGAATGTTCTCTGCTCTCCTTTGCAGAGACCACACACCCACAATCAAACATAGAACACACACAGAACACACAAACACAGAAACACACACACACCAACCCAGATAAATAAATAGAACATTATATACAAATAAAGAGTGGCATGAGCGTGTGCATCGTCTTTATGTTCTGGCCGGACAACCTGATAAGATTGAGGATCCTCTGAATCAGTCAAGTACAGTCCTTTCAAGGAGGTCACAAGTTTGGACGCTACTCCGACACCTCCATTACAGGTGTGATTCAAAAACATGCAGGATACAAGCCCTCGAGGACTGGAGTTTGACACCTATAGTTTAGTTACACAAAGTAATCCATTTCCCATGTTGCCATCGGGCGGCCATCTTAGACCACTGAAGACTCCAACTCCGATCTGCCCTCATGGGCGGCCATCTTGGATATTTTATTAGACGTCTCATTACCTCTCACTACTGCTTCCACCTAGTACGGCATCTGGCTTGGTTAACTCAGCTTGATTCATACGTTTTAGTTTTTTTCAGTTTTTCAACTCTGTATTATTCACATTTCTTCACTGTTTCACATCAATCCACCTCATTCAATCCACCTCATTCAAATGATAAGCTCATTAGCAGGAGTTTAAAACTCCAGTCCTCGAGGGCTGATATCCTGCATGTTTTTGAATCACATCATTCACTTAACATTAGGCCTAATGTCACAGATTCACATTATTCCAGTTCAACTTTTCTCAGTTTGTTAACTATGTAGGATTCATAATTTTTCACAGATTCAAATCATTCTACAGTTCAACTTTTTTTCAGTTTTTCATTCATCTTCAAATTCCACGGTTCAACTTTTTTTCAGTTTTTCAACTTTGTATTCATATTTCTTCACAGATTCACACCATTCAATCGTTCCACATCATTCCACTTTTCAACTCCCAAACCTTCAACGGTTTCACCTTCACACGCAATTTCTTCAGAAATTGCACATTTTCTAGTTATTATTATTATTTTTTTTTTTATTCCGACCGTTTTTTAGGTACGTTTCAACTCATTCCCAGTTCATCCAATTCATGCCGTTCAAACTTCATATCATTCTACATATTCATGTTTAGTGCGGGTCTATTTTTCAAGTTTCAACTTTTCATCGTTTTCCTACAATTTAAGTTTTTGTACCGTAAAAATGGCCTAATGTTAAGTGAATGGGCTGGTCTTCGTGCTTTATTTTTAAACCTTAACGTTTTCGTTATTTCCTATGTCTCGGTGGCTCATGGGATTTGTGTACTGCATTCGCACTTCATGTTCGTGGGTTCAATCCCAGGCTGCGTCTTTTCGCACATTCAGTGTTTTTTTTTTTCATTTAATTCCGTATTTTCTTTTGCTTTCAACTCCTTCCCAGTTAATCCAATTCATGCCGTTCCAATTTCACATTATTCCAGTTAAGCGCCCGAAGGGCGTTTCCATTTTTGGAATTCCAAGTATTCACAGTTTTCCCAGAATTCCCGGTTTCCCACCCCAAAAAGTCCCATTGACTAACATTGGGTCATTTTTTGTTCCATTATTACAGCTTTCCCTTTTCATATTTTCAATATTTAACTCATTCATCTCGTTTTAGGGATCCTTCCCATCATTCCAGTAATTAATACATTCCAATATTTTCCCATAATTCCATATTTTTCATCCTTCAAATATTCATAATTCATTTCCAATGGGAGGGCTTCCCATTCATTCCCAATGGGAGATTAAACATTTTACATTTTGAGCTTTCCTATTTCATATTCATAACATTTATCTCATACATTTCGCCTTATGGCTCATTCCCACCATTGTAACAGTTAATAATTATTAATATTTTCCCATAATTCAATATTTTTCATTTATAACAATTCATAATTCATTCCCAGTGGTGGATTTAACATTTTTTACTTGAAGCTTCTCCACTTCACACTCACATTAATCAGTCAATACATTCCCCAATATCAATACTACTCATATTCACACCTTCCAGTAATTCATAACTATTTTCATATTTTTACCCATAATTCCTCATTCCCATTTTCCTCACCAAACTTTGTAACCTTCTATCTTGGCCATTCCTGCTCCGATTCCCACCGTTCCAACTTTAATCGATTCCCCCGATGCCCGCCATTTCATTCGTGTATCCATTTACCTCTTCCCAAAAATTAAAAATTTTCCCACAATTCCACACACTGTACCTTTAATGAACCAATTCATTTTCAATGAGGTCATTCATTGTGTGGGCGTTTGGCCTTCAGTGACTACTGTTTAGGTAGACAAAGTACTCCATTTACCATGGGGTCGTCAAGCGGCCATCTTGGACACTTGCCCACATACACTAAGACGCCATTTCCCATCAACCCTCAGGGGCGGCCATCTTGGATATCTGATCAGACAGCTCATGAGCGCTCAGCCCAACTTCCACCCAGTATGGCGGCCATCTTGGTTTACTCAGAACAATAAAAACAACACTCTCCTTATGTTGAACATCAAAACTATTAAATATAATCCCCCAAAATTCAAAATTTGAACTTTAAGTGTACTTTTTTCTTACTTTTTGAAATTTTGTGATACTTTACAAAATTTGAAAAATTATTGTTTTTTCACTTTAATGACTATAGGTGTTTGTCCGATTCAGGCCGATTCAGCGTTTAACCATTCATCTTGACCCTTCCTATGAACTCAAAGTGTCATTTACCCACAATGCATCTGTTTTGCTTAAGTTATAGCCCCCTAAAACTCGTGAAAAATCAGATTTTTTATGTTTCCTCTTGTGATATCTCCATTTGCGTCCGACCTATACTTATTGTTTCAATTTTAGGTGTTTCCCATCATGGGTTAGATTGCCAAGAACACCCCCGCACCAACAATTTATAGTTTTTCCCATTTTTTTACCCATAATTCCTCAGTTAATTGTTCTCGCCAAAACATTGTAACCTTCTGTCTTTGCCATTCTTCATCCGATTCCCACCGTTCCAACTTTATATGATTCCATTCATCCCCGCCAATTCATTGGTGTATTCGTTTACCTCTTACCAGAATTCAAAGTTGCACCACAATTCCACACACTGTACCTTTAATGAACCAATTCATTTTCAATGAGGTCATTCATTGTGTGGGCGTTTGGCCTTTGGTGACTACTGTTGAGGTAGTCAAAGTACTCCATTTCCCATGGGGTTGTCAAGCGGCCATCTTGGACACTTGCCCACATACACTGAGACTCCATTTCCCATCAACCCTCAAGGGCGGCCATCTTGGATATCTGATCAGACATCTCATGAGCGCTCAGCCCAACTTCCACCCAGGATGGCGGCCATCTTGGTTAACTCAGAACAATAAAAACAACACTCTCTTAATGTTGAACATCCAAACTATTAAATATAATCCCCCAAAATTCAGAATTTGAACTTTAAGTGTACTTTTTTCTCACTTTTTGAAATTTTGTGATGTTTCAAAAAATTCAAAAAACTTTTGTTTTTTTTACTTTAATGACTACAGGTGTTTGTCCGATTCAGTTTGACTCAGCGTTTACTGTTCATCTTGACCCTGCCTATGACCTCAGGGTGTCATTTACACACAATGCATCTGTTTTGCATAAGTAATAGCCCCCTAAATCTCGCGAAAAATGCAATTTTTTATGTTTCCTCTTGTGATATCTCCAATTGCGTCCGACCTATACTCATCGTTCCAACTTTAGGTGTTTCCCCTTATGGGTTAGATTGCCAAGAACACCTTGCACCAAACATTTCAGGTTTTTCCCATTTTTTTACCCATAATTCCTCAGTTAACTGTTCTCGCCAAAACATTGTAACCTTCTGTCTTCGCCATTCTTCATCCGATTCCCACCGTTCCAACTTTATATGATTCCATTCATCCCCGCCAATTCATTGGTGTAATTATTTACCTCTTACCAGAATTCAAAGTTTTAACACAATTCCACACACTGTACCTTTAATGAACCAATTCATTTTCAATGAGGTCATTCATTGTGTGGGCGTTTGGCCTTCGGTGACTAATGTTCAGGTCGACAAAGTACTCCATTTCCCATGGGGTCGTCAAGCGGCCATCTTGGACACTTGCCCACATACACTGAGACTCCATTTCCCATCAACCCTCAGGGGCGGCCATCTTGGATATCTGATCAGACATCTCATTCAGTTTTTCCCTTCTATCTTTGCCTGTCTTAGTCCATTTCCGACTGTTCCAATTTTAATCGATTCCCCAGATTCCCGCCATTCCATTTTTACCCACAAATCAAAAATTACCCACAATTCCACTTATTCAGTTTTTCCCTTATATCTTTGCCATTCTTCATCCGATTCCTACCGTTCCAACTTTAAACGATTCTCCTAAGTTTTGCCATTTCATGGTGATATCCATTTTCTTCTTCCCAGAATTAAAAAATTACTCACAATTCCACTTTTTCTGTTTTTCCTCTATATCTTTGCCATTCTTCATCCGATTCCTACCGTTCCCACTTTAAACGATTCCCTCAAGTCCTGCCATTTCTAGGTTATATCCATTTACTTCTTCCCAGTATTAAAGAATTACCCACAATTCCACTTTTTTAGTTTTTCCCTTATATCTTTTCCATTCTTCATCCGATTCCAACCGTTCCAACTTTAATCGATTCCCCCAAGTCCCGCCATTCCTTGGTGGTATCCGCTTTTTTCCCCAGAATTTAAAATTTACCCACAATTCCACTTTTTCAGTTTTTCCCTTATATCTTTGCCATTCTTCATCTGATTTCGACCGTTCCTACTTTAATCGATTCCCCCAATTCCTTCCATTCCACATCATTCAACACCTATCCTTTCAGGTGTTTCACCTTCACACGCAATTTCTTCAGGAATTGCACATATTCTAGTTTGGAATATTATTGAAAGGTTTGGAACTGTTTCGACCTGCATGCAACAATATACATAGACCTGGAATGATTTTTAATTTGTTAAAGTTGAAAAGGTAGGTCAAAGATTTGAAAAGTGCTATGTGAATTTTGGCCATTAAATTTAGATTAGAAATTAAGATTTTATGAATTGGAACAACATATAAGAGAATATTTGAATCTGTCATGCCACGCTCTCTACTAAAAAGTCATAATTTCAGCGTAGAGGTTCTCAACGAGCTTGGCGTAGACGTCGAAATGGTAAAAGTGGTTGTTTTTGTCGCCACTTGGTGTCGCTATTTGTATAACAGAACATTATCATATACAGTACTGTGAATGTATTAAGGCCGTGACTCTTAATACAGTATACGTATATGGGACGTTTAGCCCAAATCTGATGTCATTCAGATTAAACTAGGACAAGTGGTATGACCTCTTTAATCTTATAAAAAATTGTCAGAATTGAACATTCATTCATGAGTCATAGCTCACATTGTAAAGCCTAACATAGAGCTGTAATAAACGTTTTTTTTTTAGGTTTCGTTTTTTTTGTAGATCTAGGAGAAACATATAGACCTAATCTGAAGTCAATCGGATGAACCTTAGGGGTGTCAAACTCATTTTTATTGTGGGCCGCATTGTAGATATAGTTTCTAATAGAGATAAATTGTACGTGTGTTTGTCACACGCGAGCTTTGAAATCAGAGGCTGGTAAAAACTTGAAAAGAGAGTGGGATGAAAAGTTTTTTTTCTTTCCCCCAAAATGTTCAAACTTAAAATCAACTTGCAAGTTCAGAATTTTAGCCAGAAACCTGAAGTCGAATCGGCATTTTGTGGGCCACATAAAATGATGTAGTGGGCCAGATCTGGCCCCCAGGCCTTGAGTTTGACACATGTGGTCTAGGACGAAGGGTAATTACTTCTTTATATATCCAAAAATTTGCCCAAATTGGACTTTCAAAAATGCAGAGCTCACATTCAGTACTATATTCAGTACTATATTAGTGACCCCGACACCCTCGCTGAAGTTTCCGAGGCCGAACATTTTTCTGTCGATTCCGTGATGGCAAGCAACGGCGTCCTCAAGCTACCGGAGTTTTGAGAGTGCGCCGCGGTAACATGGTTCGTGCAGGCGAAGGCTCAGTTCGCGCTCCGTGAGATTACGGACGACGCCATGCGCTACTACCACATCGTGTCGGCGCTCTGCAGCTCCACGGCGACCAGGGCAGTGAGTTTCATCACATCACCTCCCGCGCAGGATTTATGTGAGGGGCTCAAAGCGTACCTCCTCAACATTTTAGAACTCTCCCGGACCGAAAGAGCGAGACGACTTCTGGCGATGCAAGGACTGGGGGACACTAAACCGTCCGAGCTTATGGAGAAGATGTTGAACTTGCTGGGCCCGGAGGAGCCCAACTTTCTCTTTATTGAGCTGTTCCTGCATCAGCTCCCTCCGCACGTGCACAGGTTATCTGCACATATCTTAGCACAAATTTAAAGACTTTTAAGACCTTTTCAAGTCCTCTGAAAGGAAAACTTAAGACCTAATGCCGACAGAAGGAAAAACAAAACATACATGCAGCGAGCACCACAGTGGTGTGGTGAGGCTGAACAGCTCATCAGGGAGCTTAAGACTCGTCAGATGGACACAAATCAGGAGCTGATTTTCCATCCTGACGTGGTTAAGTGGATGTATAAACTGTATATGTACATGTATTTCAGGTAGTTTCTAGATTTTGGGCCCACATCGAATAAAAAAAAAAAAAAGACATAGAATAGCCCTAAAACATGAATCTATCATCCTTTTTCTAAATGATGAATAAATGCAAATGTATTCTATAATCTATGTATAGAGGGTTTTCACTGACGTCACATTGTGGGGAGTCACCCGGATGCGCCGCCATTATGGAGGTACTCGACAAACGGAGTAAAATGCCATCATGTGTATCTTGGACAGTTTCAATAAAATGATCAATGTCGAAAAAAAACCTTAGCAAAGCCTGTCGCCGATCCAAAGGCATACATTGACTCAGAACCCAAGAGAAGGCCCGGTATGTGGAAAAATTACAGTTTATCGGGGGTGTCGATCCATTTGAGTTGGCTGACTCAACCTGGATAAACGACGATCTGGCTATTCTTCCCACAATTACATATCCAGATATAGTCAACTACAGTATTTGTTTTTTTTCACCGAGCCCATACACACAGCCGAAGATCTTAAATCCTACAAAGGTTTGAAGGCTTACAACCAGATAGCGTGTGAATGGGTGAGGGAGACGCAACATTTTCAGAAGAATCAGAGCTTAACTCATTTATGCAACATGTGGTAGCTTGATAATAAGAATTATGCCAATGTTTATTTATGTCATAGTGTCATATGTCAAGTCCCTTACATTAAAATAAGCAAACAGTCAGAAAAACACCACAAATAAACATTTTTACAAGTTACTGTTAAAACGTCATCATTGCATTACAGACTTTGTTATTAGTTGCTTGCAATCAATATTTTCTTAACTGAATAAAAAAAAAAATGAGCGGAACAAATTTGGATGTTGTCCGGATTTTCTCCTCTCAGATCCTGGTTGAGTTTTGCCAACCACAGGCGTCTCCTTTCCTCTGATAATTTCTGGCATTCCTCTCCCTGATTTTTGATCACTTTTGGAAGCCTGTAATAGTATAAATGTTTTTCTCGGTCTGCCCGATTTGTGCAACCCGAAACGCGGCAATAATTGACCATTTTTCCTAACGATATTGCAGATATATGTAGCGCCCATGCAGCGTTATGGTACAGAGTAACTCCAAGATGGCGGCTTCCGGGTTTATGACGCAGTTGATGTCGATCTTGATGTTGATGTTGCTCTATAGACCTACTGGATTAGGACCAAGACAGTTGTTAAAAATACATACTCTTTTATTATTCACCCTGCTTCATGAACGTTTTATACTTTCATCAGCCATTCCCGATACCTCTCATCCTCCAACCGTCACTAAACACACACTTTCCCATCGCGAATCGACTCTCACTCTCGCTGCTTGAAACTAGGCTACGCAAACGTAATGCATTGCATCCCTCTTCAGTCACTAAATGATGCAAGTTGCAAGCACGTAGCTCGAGGTGCTGCCTCCAGATGGTGCGGTGGTTAAAATGAAAATTAAGTATGAGACCAGACGGATCGGAAAGACATGAAATTTAAGACCTTATCTCTAAAATTCAAGACATTTTAAGACCTTGAAAGTCAAAATAAATATTTCAGACTTATTAAGACTTTTTGAGGACCCGCGGGGACCCTGGTGCAAACAGCCCTCGCCAGCACGTCGATTACAGACGCGCGCGCTGGCGGAGGAGGCGGATCGCTTCTTCATGGCCACCCAACGTCCAGCGTTACACTCCTGAGACCGGACATTTGCTCTCTCGGCTGCGACCGCGGCGCCTGGCACGGCTCGCGCAACTCCGGTCAACCGAGAAGCCGCGGGTTGGTGTTACTTTCACGCATGTTTCGGGCCCAAAGCTAAAAGGTGCCACCCCCCTTGCACGTATTCAGCGGTAGAAAACCCCACAGCCTGTGTTCAGTCACAGCCGTGAGTGCAGATAAGGAAGGTAGGCTGCTTTTCGTCAAGGACAAACTGTCAGGGCGCGATTTTCTTTGTGACACCGGCACCCATTGGAGTGTTTTGCCTGCCACGGGGGTAGATGCTGAGGGCGTCCGCCCTTGTCGGCTGCCAACAAAGCCCCCATCTGGACAGATGGCACTAAGACTGTAGATTTGTGCTTTGGGGATCGCCGATTCACATGGAACTTTGTCACGACGGATATCGCTTTCCCGTTGCTTGGTGCTGATTTTTTGTTCGCTCATGGATTGCTCGTGGACCTGAGGAATGGCCACCTGGTGGACGCTGTGACTTTTTTCTCAATCGCATGTATCCACGATACAGGGCGGTACGAGGGTCTTTCTAGCTTGCTCTCCGAGGACGTGTATTTGCAGCTTCTGAGTGAGTTTCCGTCCCTGACCGAACCCACCTTTTTGGCCACCGAGACCAGACACAGAGTCGAGCACCACATCGAGACCAACAGGCCTCCCCTCCACGCCCGAGCCCGTCGGTTTTACCCGGACAAGTTGTCTGCTGCCTAGTCCAAATTCTCCAACATGGAGCACCTTGGCATTATCCGCCGTTCGGACAGCCCCTGGGCCTCTCCTCTTCACATGGTCCCCAAGGCAGATGGTGGTTGGCGCCCATGTGGGGACTGTTGCCGCCTCAACGATGCCACCACCCCCAGCCGTTATCCGGTCCCACACATACAAGATTTTTCCGCCCACCTGGCGGGTAAATGCCTGTTATCCAAGGTGTACTTGGTGAGGGGCTACCACATGGTGCCGGTAAACCCCGCGGACATCCCAAAGACTGCTATGATCACGCCATTTGGATGATTTGAATTCCTCAGGATGCCGTTTGGACTGAAAAATGCAGCTCAATCTTTTCAACGATTGATGGACTCTGTGCTCAGGGACATGCCTTTTGTTTTTGTTTACTTGGATGATGTCCTCGTGGCCAGCTCCTCAGTTGAGGAGCACCTGGTTCACCTGCGGGACCTCTTCACCAGGCTCAGTCGGCATGGCCTGATCATTAATCCATCGAATGTGTTTTTGGCGTGACGGCCATCCAGTTCCTTGGACACCTGATTGATGAGGGTGGAGCTGTCCCTCTTCCGGCAAAGGTGGAAGTGGTTTCCGCCTTTCCTCGACCTCGAACAAACCAGCGTCTTCGCGAGTTCCTTGGGATGGTGACCTTATACCACAGGTTCATCCGCCGGGCTGCGCACGTCATGCACCCCCTGTACGAGGCACTATAAGGTAATTCTGCCAACCGCGACATTGACTGGACTGTGGAGAGGGTCAAGGCATTCGAGGACACGTTGTGCCAGGCCGCCATGCTGGCACATCCACGTCCAGGTGTTCCGATCGCCCTCACGACTGACGCATCCGACGTTGCGGTGGGCTCTGTCCTTGAGCAATTGGTCGATGGCGCTTGGCAACCGCTCGCGTTTTTCAGCTGTCAGCTTGTCCCCAGGAAACGTAAATACAGCACTTTCGACAGGGAACTACTTGCTGGTTGGCTGGCAATCCGTCATTTCCGTTATTTTCTGGAAGGCCATGAGTTCACAGTCTTTGTGGACCACAAGCCGTAACGTTCTCCATGTCTAAGGTGGCCGAGCCGTGGTCGGCCCGCCAGCAGCGCCACCTGTCGTCTGTATCCGAATGCACCACAGACACCGCCACATCTCTGGCAAGTCCAATGTGGTTGCCGACTGCCTTTCTAGGCCCTCCATCTGTACTGTGCATCTGAGTTTTGGACTATGATCAAGATGTGCGGCCGCATGTGCGACTTTCCCACCCCGGCAGGAAGGTGTTCATCTCAACCTTGTGGGCCCTCTTCCTCCTCCTCAGGGTTGCACACATCTCCTGATAATGGTGGACAGGATGACCCGCTGGCCAGAAGCCATGCTCCTCATCTCCACGTACATATCGGACGTGACTCGAGCATTCATAGGGACGTGGGTGGCCCGTTTTGGACCCCCCGATGGACCTCTCTTCGGACAGAGGTGCACAGTTCACCTCTGAGCTCTGGAATATGGTTGCAGAGAGCAATGGAGTCAAGCTGCATCGCACAACCGCGTACCACCCACAAGCTAATGTGTTGTGTGAGAGATTCCACCGCTCGTTGAAAGCCGCCTTGCGTGTGAGTTTAACGGACAATAACTGGGTCGACAGGCTTCCCTGGGTCATGCTGGGCCTCAGGACTGCCCCCAAGGAGGATCTTCAGTGCTCGTGTGCTGACCTTGTCTAGGGCCAGAAGTTGAGGGTTCTTGGCGATTTCATCCCAGCAGCTACACATCCCTGGTCCCCATCCGGACAGAGGTTTTCTCCGTCAGCAGGGTCAGTGTCTGCTGCATAAAGAAATACAAGAATTGATCACACTCCCCTCAGATTAATAAAAAACATTGGCTATAAATGCTGCACATTGACTTCCTCCGGTACATCGCGTTTGTCTCAGTACTTTCTTGCACCTCCGAACGCAGTGGCTCTCCTAGCTCTGTTCGTCCTCGTGCAGCTCTGCTAGCGTAAGTATTTCGCTCGGCTGTACTAAGGTAAGTATGGCTCCGTGCACCTCCACCTCATCTGTCGCTTGCGACACCTGCGTTATTCTCATGGAGAGGCTTTCTCTCCTAGAGGGCCGTGTCCGTCAGCTAGAGCAGAGTAGTCTGATAATCATAGATCAGACGGACACATCTGATAGTGACAATGCGGGCCGTAGCCCTCCCGCAATGCCGCTAGCGTCGGCTAGTGCCTAGCCTACCCGCTAGTCCAGCTAGCATTAGCCCTAAGAAGCCTGCTAGCCGCAGTGAGCCTATTCGGACGCATAATCGTTTTAGCCCCCTCGCTAGGCAAACTCCATCTCAGTCTACTGGCTCCTGCACATTAGTTATAGGGGACTCCACATTAGAGCATGTCGGGTCGCAGGCGAGTAGCGAGCCTGCTAGAATGGGTGTGGAGTCGTTAAGGCTAGAATTAACCGGCACTAGGCTGGACTGCTACAACACACATAGCATATTTAGTCTAGGTCACTGCAATCCACACACTGTTTCAATACCTAATGCTGAATGCCCTAATGATCAGATTTCTGCGGAAGTGGTGTTGATTAAGGAAAATAACCCTGCCTCTTTAATCAGTAAGTCTAGTGACAAAGTGCCTAGGCGGAATATTAATATCAATATGCGCGCTGTAGCCGTCAACAATCGAATTCCTACTTTACTAACATTGCGACGAGGTTTTAATTACTCAAAATACAGAGCAAGCCCCAGCCATAAAAAATCTTGTTGGTATTAGTACTACCAACACGAGGACTCAGAATAGTCCAGGAAAAATTTCCCAGTTTTAATTCGGCTTCATAAATATTAGGTCACTCCCTTCAAAAGCCCTTCTTGTAAATGATCTTATGACAGATCAAAATCTTAACGTGCTTGGTCTCTGCAAAACCTGGCTAAAACCAAATGAATTCTTACCATTAAATGAGGCCTCACCCGCAAACTTTGTGGGCTCACATGTTGCCCGTCCTTGTAAAAAAAGGGGGGGGGGGGGGTGTCGCCCTAATTTCAGAATCAGATTTTAGGCTTAGCACGAGCACGAGTCACACTTTCAAGACATTTGAGGCTCTCGTTATGCGATCGAGCTCCTCACCACCATTCTATGTGGTAGTTATTTACCGTCCTCCCGGTCCATACTCTGGATTCTTAGACGAATTCCCTGAACTTATGGCTGACTTAATAACTCACACAGATAATATATTAATTATGGGTGACTTCAATATTCATATGAACTCCCCATTGGAGCCACTTACTGTAGCTTTTCAAGCAATAATCGATGCATTTGGTTTTACACAAATAATAAAAGCAGCAACAAACCGGAATGGTAATATCTTAGACTTGGTGCTGACCCGTGGCCTAACTGCCTCAAACTTCACAATTCTGCCACATACTAACGTTATGTCTGATCATTATCTTATAACATTTGAAGTCCTAGCTCAGTGTGGTCTTGTTGTCCACAACCAAGGCTTTAAGAGCCGTGATATTAATTCTTCAACCACTGCTGCACTTTCTGAATTACTGCCTTCCGCAACAGCTACCTTTCCGTCTTTCACTGGTTCAGTCGATAAGCTCGCGAATGATTTTAATTCGATTCTTTTTAAATTCCCTAAACTATTGCGCCGCTGAAACTTAAAACTCGTCCGAAGCGGCACACTCCGTGGTTTACAGAGGAAACGCGTACGTGTAAATTGTTAAGTAGACAACTTGAGCGTAAATGGCGAACAACTAAACTTGAGGTTTTCCGTCAGGCCTGGTGCGATAGCTTGCTGAAATATAAAGAGGCTCTTAGGTTAGCAAAAACAAATTACTTTTCCAAAATGATTAGTCTTAATAAAAACAACCCAAAATATTTATTTGAGACGGTAGCGCAGCTAACACAGCAGCAGCAGGTTAATCATAGTTCCTTCCATTCAGCACACAATTTCATGCAATTCTTTACTCAGCGGACTCAGCTAACAAGGGACGAAATAAAAAAGGCAGCGCCGCTTACCCCCTCGACTGTGATTGTTGATGCTAGTTCGGACAATAAGGTTTAAGAAAGTCTGGTTACCCTGTCCCAGTTTGATTTAGTATCCCTGGAGTGTCTTACACACCTGGTCAATGCAGCAAAGCCGACGTCCTGCATGCTCGACCCGCTTCCAGGCAAACTCGTTAAAGATTTATTCCCGGTCTTAGGGTCATCTGTCTTGAATATTATCAACCTGTCACTCTCCTCTGGCATTGTACCTGAAGCTTTTAAGACGGCCGTCATTCAACCATTACTTAAGAAACCTCACCTAGATCCTGAAGATCTCCTTAACTATAAGCCAGTGTCACACCTTCCGCTTATCGCCAAAATTCTTGAGAAAGTTGTAACACAACAGCTTAGCGATTTTATGATAGACAACAATAGATTTGAACTCCTTCAGTCAGGTTTTAGGGCCAACCACTCAACTGAGACAGCCCTAGTAAAAGTGACGAATGATCTTCTCTTAGCCTTGGATTCCAACATCTCATCAATATTATTACTGCTTGATCTTAGTGCCGCATTTGACACTATTGATCATCATATTCTTATAGAACGTCTTAGATCATGTGTTGGTATCTCGGGATCAGCACTTTCTTGGTTCAGATCTTACATCCTGGGAAGGACGCATAGTGTCTCTTACGGCGATGCGATCTCTGAATCTTTCTCCGTCTCGTGTGGTGTCCCGCAGGGGTCAGTACTTGGTCCCTTACTGTTCAAGATCTACATGATTCCTCTTGGCGATATTGTACATAAACATGCTATTAGTTTTCATTGCTATGCTGATGATACCCAACTGTATATGCCTTTAGAAATAACAGATCCATACAAGTGCAGTAAACTGGAGGCCTGCCTTGCCGAGATTAAACAATGCATGTGTTCCAATTTTCTGCTTCTCAACCCTAGTAAAACAGAGATGTTAATTATTGGCCCTGCTCATCATCAGCACTTGATTAAGAATACCACGTTGAACCTGGACAACTGTACTATTTCCCAAAGTAGTTCAGCAAAAAATCTCGGCGTGATGTTTGACTCAACTCTCTCCTTTTGAATACATATTAATAACATGACAGGAACGGCGTTTTTTCACCTTCACAATTATTTGTTTTCCCATGTCCTACATTAAAAGCCAGCAATCTGTACAGAATGCAGCAGCAGGACTATTGACAAGGACGAGAAAGTTCGATCACATTACTGCATTTCCAATAGACATGAGATGTGATTTTAAGGTGCTGTTAATTACTTATAAAATTTTACACGGTTTAGCGCCTTCCTATCTCGTCGACTTAGTATCACCATATGTTCAGTCCCGACAACTTTGATCACAAAATGCCGGTTTGCTATCGACCCCACGGGCTAAAAAGAAGTCTGCGGGATCAAGGGCATTTTCCATTCGCGCGCCAGTACTATGGAATGCCCCACCTATGGAAGTTCACGCAGCCACCTCAGTAGAAATTTTTAAAGCCCGACTAAAAACACATTTATAGTCAAAAGCATTTAGTTGATTGAGCCTGTCTGCAGCTTTCTTCTTTTTTCCTTTTTCCTGCCCCCCTCCTCTCCTGCTCGGAGAGGGGACTAGCTAGATGGTGAGGGTTGACTTGACCGCCTCCATTTGGTCCTGCGCTGATCGACCATTGCGGGTTAGGAGATCAGCCGTCTGCAGTCCAATTGGTTGGAATGTGGGATGGTTCCTGCCCAATGGCTTTGCCTGCTGTCAAGACATCACTGCACTATATAGCACAATATGTTTTCTGTAATCTATATTATTTATGTGTATGTCTGTATTTGGTACATTGTTATGACCCGTGGGTCATATGTAGTTTTTGTTTGGGTTCTGCTGTGTTCTCCTTTGTTTGTGTGTGTGCGTGTGCATGAGTGCCTTTTGGTTGGAGTGTGTCAATTGTGTGCAGGTGGCGTCATCCCATTGGCTGGCTCTCCTGATTTGCCGCCCTATTTAAACAGCCCACGGACCAAACTCTGTCTCTCTCCGGTCATCCCACTGCCAGAAAACGCCGCATCAGGAACTGTTCAGAATAGTGTGATTTAGTGTTTGCTAGGTGTGTTTGTTAGGTGTGCTTGTTAGGTGTGTGTTTGTTAGACTCTGTAGATCGAGCAGTAGTAGGAGGGGGACGCCGTTTTTGTTTAACCCTTTTTCTCCTGTTTTTGCGTTTTGGTAGATAGTGAGCCAACTGTCATTTGTTTCCTTTTTGTTTGGCTAGTTAGTTAGGGATTCAGAAGATCTTTTGTTTATTATTTTGTGTGTTTGCTCTCCCTCCGAAGACAATAAAAGCTGCTGTTTTCTGTTCAACACGTTTAGTTTCACGGGCCTTTTCTGGTGGTGAGGGTACAGACGGGGGAGCACACACATGTTATATCCCAGTTCCCCTAGGCTAGGTGTAACATATTGGGGGCTTGTCCATTTTTTCGGTTTGTCTTTGGGTGAGTATCGTTTGTTTTTGTTATCTCTACTTGTTTGTTGGCAGTTTTTTCTTTTGTGGTGGTGCCGGGTATGGAGTTTAAGGTAGAAGATTTTGTTTCTAATTCAACAATTAGCAAACTTGAGAAATGCAATAAGAATCACTTGATTTTGATTGCTGCTGCTTTTGATGTGCCTGTGCCACCCAACAGCAAGAAGCGGGAGTTAAGAGCTTCTGCACCAGAACCCATATGAAAGGGGTTTGTTCATTGACCCAGCCCCTGAGGAGGGAGCTGAACTGGGTGCTGAGCCTGGTGTTCCTGCCCCACTCCGCACCTCCCCAGTCCAAACTGGCATGACGGCAGAGGAGCTCAGATTGACTCTGCGCATAAAGGAGGTTGAGGTGCGAAATCGGGAGTTGGAGGTGGAAGCCATTATGTTGAGGTTGAAGGCTCTGGAGCTAGAGCGGGGAGCTGCTGCGACGGCTCATCCCTCAACCGCACAGTCACCGTCCACTGGTACGCCCCAGGACAGTTTTGATGTTGGTCGGCACATCGCATTAGTTCCTCCCTTTAGAGAGTCCGAAGTGGACTCGTATTTTAACGCCTTCGAGCGTATTGCAGCTATGTTGAAGTGGCCTAAGAATGTATGGCCTCTTTTGTTGCAGTGTAAACTTGTTGTCAAAGCTCAAGAGGTTTGCAATTCTCTTTCGATTGAGGACAGCCTAAATTATGACACTGTGAAAGCCACCGTCCTCCGTGCATATGAATTAGTGCCGGAAGCATATCGGCAAAATTTTAGAAAATGTAAAAAAAACTGCCACACAAGCATATGTGGAGTTCGCTAGGGAGAAAAGTTTGTTGTTTGATAATTGTTGCCAGGCCAGTAAGGTTCAAACATTTGAGAATTTGCGTGAGCTTATTTTGATTGAGGAATTTAAGAATTGTCTTCCGGAAAGAATTGTAGTGTATTTGAACGAGCAGAAAACTGCTTGCCTCGCAGATGCCGCTGTGTTGGCGGATGAATTCGCTTTGACGCACAAGAACGTGTTCGCCTCTTTCGTTCGTCGTGATTTGGTCTCCACTGACCAGTCCTTAAAAGGAAAGAGCTGATCAAAAGTGGGAAAACCCCATCAATGATCGGCTTGATCCGAACCACAGCACCCTCCACGCAGCGCATGAATTTGGCAAAACCAAAAGCAGAGGTCGATACAGATTTTAGACTGTTCATCTATAATGGCTCTGTTGCGTTGGTGGGAAACAAAGAGCCGGTTCCGATTATTATCCTGCGGGATACAGGCGCAAAACAAACAGTTATCCGCGGGGATGTCCTCCCTTTCTCGGCTGAGTCATATTGTGGCTCAGACGCCTTAGCGTGGGGGGTAAAGCTGAGCGTAGTGCGCGCACCCTTGCATTTTGTTAATTTGAGTTCTCGTTTTGTGTCTGGCAAAGTTAAAGTTGCCGTGAGGTCACAGCTAACAATAGCTGTGGTGGATCTGATACTCGGAAACGATTTGGCGGGCGGAAAAGTTTTTCCTCCACCCGAGGTAATTGAAAATCCGTGCGCGACTGTTTGTAATTCTGACCTGGTTGGGCCAGACGCGTTGCCCCTATTTCCTGTGTGTGCTGCGACTCGTGCTCAGGTGCGAAAATTTGAAGATTTGGTTGATCTTAGCGACTCTTTTATATGTCCCTCAGATCCACCAAAAACACTCAAGGAGTGTAAGTGAAATGAGCCTATTTCTGTTGAGCTCGAGCCTGATGTAAACCTTACTCTGCCTGTAAACAAAGAACAGCTGATATCTGCTCAAAAATCTGATAGTTGCTTTTTCCATTGTTATGCCCTGATTGAAAAACTAAATTGCAAGAAGTCTGTGTTTTACCACCTTGATGATGGTGTCCTCATGCGCCAATGGTCTCCTGAAACTGGTCTTACACATGAGTCAGTGTGTCAAAATGTAGTTCCACAACCATTCCGTTCCCAAGTTCTGAGCTTGGCTCATGAGCATTGTATGTCCGGCCACTTGGGCATTAAGAAAACCTACAATCGTGTGCTCCGTTTTTTCTTCTGGCCAGGTCTCAAGTCCGACGTCGTAAAATACTGTCGCTCGTGCCCAACCTGTCAAATTTCCTGCAAACCCAAGCAAGTGATTCCTTCTGCTCCATTGAAGCCAATCCCTGTCCTAGGCAAACCATTTGAACATGTTCTTATAGATTGTGTTGGTCCGCTTCCAAAGACAAAATCTGGCAATCAGTACATCCTTACCATAATGTGTGCTGCCACACGTTTATGGCGTTATATTTGTGCCACAATTACGCACGCGCGGAAAAAAATTGAGCGTTCAAAATAAAACTGAGCGAGCGAAAACAGATTTTGAGCGCAGAAAAAAGTTCTTGGTTAAGGTTAAGTATCTGCTTGACCATGGTTTGGCTGTCTCAAGTTCCAGCGCTTGGAGTTCATCTTCGTTGCTTGTACCCATACCTGACCAGACACCACGCTTCTGTAATGACTACCGGAAGGTTAATGCGGTCACAAAACCAGACTCATTCCCGCTGCCCCGGATGGATGACTGTGTTGATCGTGTGGGAGCTGCGAAGTTTGTCACCAAATTAGACCTTCTTAAAGGCTATTGGCAGGTGCCTCTAACAAAACGCGCGTCCGAAATTAGTGCCTTCGTCACGCCCGATCAATTCTTACAATACACAGTCATGCCGTTTGGACTGCGTAACGCAGCAGCCACCTTCCAGCAGCTAATGAATATGGTTCTTGGTGATGTCAGTCACTGTGAGGTCTACCTCGATGACATTGTGGCATATTCGTCGGTCGTGGACTGAACATTTGAAAACGCTTCATGAGATCTTTGGCCGTTTGCGCGCAGCCTCGCTAACGCTTAACCTAGCCAAATGTGAATTTGGTAAGGCGGTTGTCACCTATTTGGGGAAGGAAGTCGGTCAGGGCCAAGTTTGCCCTGTAACAGCAAAAGTTCAGGCCATTGTTGATTTCCCGGCTCCCCAAACTCCTCGTGAGCTCCGCCGGTTTTTTGGAATGGCTGGATACTATCGGGCATTTTGTAGAATTTTTCCTGACGTTGTAGCTCCGCTTACAAGTTTCGCAAGCCCCAAATCGCCATACCTGTGGTCGGAACTCTGTCAAACGGCTTTTGAAGCTGCCAAAGCTCTCCTCTGCAACGCCCCTGTGCTCGCGGCTCCAAATTTTGCGCGCCCCTTCAAGCTGGAGGTGGACGCTAGTGCGCTCGGCACTGGTGCGATGCCACTACAGGAAGATGATCATGGCCTTGATCATCCCATCTGTTACTTCTCTAAGAAGTTCAAAAAGCACCAGTTACACTACAGCACCATCGAAAAAGAGGCATTGGCCTTGTTATTGGCTTTACAGCATTTCAAGGTGTACCTTGGTTCCAGCCCAATACCAACCATTGTATTCTCTGACCACAATCCGCTCGTGTTTTTGTCTCGGATGCAGAACAGCAACCAGCGCCTGACACGCTGGTCGCTGTTGCTCCAAAACTTTGATGTGGAGATTCGTTACAAGAAAGGACTTTAGAACGTCATTGCCGATACCTTGTCCCGATCCCATTAATCGCACATTTACTCTAGGGGGTAAATGTCCGATTTTTAGGTAGGGGGGTGTTATGACCCGTGGGTCATATGTAGTTTTTGTTTGGGTTCTGCTGTGTTCTCCTTTGTTTGTGTGTGTGCGTGTGCATGAGTGCCTTTTGGTTGGAGTGTGTCAATTGTGTGCAGGTGGCGTCATCCCATTGGCTGGCTCTCCTGATTTGCCGCCCTATTTAAACAGCCCACGGACCAAACTCTGTCTCTCTCCGGTCATCCCACTGCCAGAAAACGCCGCATCAGGAACTGTTCAGAATAGTGTGATTTAGTGTTTGCTAGGTGTGTTTGTTAGGTGTGCTTGTTAGGTGTGTGTTTGTTAGACTCTGTAGATCAGGGGTGGGCAATTCCAGGCCTCGGGGGCCGGTGTCCTGCATGTTTTCCTCTTTTCTCTCTCAAACACACCTGATTCAAATGATTAGGATTATTCTCAAGGTCCAGCAGAGCTTGTTGATGAGCTAATGGTTTAAATCAGGTGTGTTAGGGAGAGAAAACTGGAAAACACGCAGGACACCGGCCCTCGAGGCCTGGAGTTGCCCACCTCTGCTGTAGATCGAGCAGAAGTAGGAGGGGGATGCCGTTTTTGTTTAACCCTTTTCTCCTGTTTTTTCGTTAGTAGCGCCTCCATTGGGTCCTGCGCTGGTCGACCATCACGGGTTAGGAGTTCGGCCGTCTGCGGTCCACCTGGCTGGAATGTGGGATGGTTCCTGCCCAATGGCTTTGCCTGCTGTCAAGACATCACTGCACTATATAGCTCAATATGTTTTCTGTAATTTATATTGTTTCTGTGTCTGGTACATGCAGCCTCCACTTCGACCTGTGGGCCTGGAAGGGGGCTCCTCCCACCTGTGGTCCCTTCTGGAGGTTTCTGATTTTCCCCAAATTGGGTTTTTGAGTTTTTCCTTCCCCTTCTGGGAGCTTTGACAGGGGATGCTGTTGTGTACCTTATACTGAAAAGATGTCTCTGTACGATCTCTTTTCATCTGTGAAGCCCTTTGAGACTTCGGTGATTTAGGGCTATATAAATAAAATTTGATTGATTGATTGATTGATAAACTTCATACCTGTGGAGCAGATACTTACGTCACAGGAGAAATAGGAACACAGCCACTCATTCGGCTGTGTTGCCGACCCATCTATGTTGCAGACCACACTGGTTTTACTGCACAATGCCACTGAGAGCCTTACAATAAAAATTGTCTAAAATCTAATCCAATACATCAACTGGGCAACGAGATGTAACATACGACGCTGAAGTTGGCTTCACGGGCGCGCTCCCGAGAATCCAGCATTCCATTAGTTAGATCAGGCATGTCCAAAGTCCGGCCCGGGGGCCAAATGCGGCCCATGGTCAATTTCCATCCGGCCAGCAGCCTCCGTCATAAAATCAATAACGTCTGGCATGCATGGAGAATGAATACATTGGGCAGCAGCGCCGTTACGTGCGTGTGCTAATTGCTGCCTTCTATAGGCTCAATTAGGAACATTAAATTAGTATATGAGTAATTGACTTTCTAAACTTGGCTTTCTAAAATGGCGACAATCAACAAAAGGTGGAAAGTTGGCTGGGAGGGCCGACGGTTCAAGGATGAGTGGAAATTGGACTATTTCTTCACTGAAATACGGAACAACTGTGTCTGCTTATTTGTAAAGAGACAGTGGCTGTTTTTAAAGAGTTCAATGTGAAGCGACATTACCAAACAAAACATGACGTATATGGCAAGATCACAGGTAATGAAAGCAGCAAGAAACTGTAACATCTTGAAGCTAGTTTAATCTCACAGCAGCAATATTTTACAACTTTTACCAACAGCTGGATAAGGACAAGCCCGAGAGATTCGAGCATTTGGTAACAAAATGCTAAGCTTGTTCGGGTCGACGTATTTATGTGATAAGACATTCTCGGTTATGAACTTAAATAAGAGCCGTGTGAGGACACAGCTATAACGTACAAGACATCTTGCGCATCCATACTACTGCCATAGAGCCACACCTGGCCTTTGTCCTGCCCTCCAGATCTCAGTTTCACCCATCACACTCATGCGGACAAGTCATTTTTCATTTATGATCAGTCTGAAAACATTTTATTTTTTAAGTTTTCACTCCAGAATAATAACCATTTAAAAATCCAATCAACATGTATAGTTACTAATGTCATATTTTAAATGAGCCCTGCACTTGTTGATATGACTATTACTTGTTCATTTCTCTGTTACTGTGTTTACAATTTTTATAAATATTAAACTGCCATGGTGAGATTTTTTTATGTTTCAAATATAATTTGCACCCAAGAATACAATTACTTTTGTTCAACTGTTACAAAAAAGTTAATTAAAGTGTTAAAAATCAAGTAAAGTTAAGTGAATATTCAATTTCAATATTTAATGTCAATTCAATTTTGATATGCACGTTATGCAACATCAGCATCCACAATGCTAAAGTAAGCGAGAACCAAGCTATTTTAAAAGATCTCATTAATGCCACCTACTTCCTTGCCAAAGAGCAGCTAGTATTTCGTGGAAATGATTAAAGTGCAGACTCCACCAGTCATGGCAACTATATTGAACTTTTACATGCTTTTTCTGGGAAAGATGACAGGCTAGCTTGAAATTTGAAGACATCCAGTGTATTTTCTGGCTTGTCAAACAGAATGGTTTAATTGAAACAATCGCTGGCGTAATTAGAAATGACATTAAGAATGAGATCTGTGCAGCCCCATTTGTTGCTGTAGAAGTTAATGAGACCACAGATGTCACAAATCAAGCACAAATTTGTTATATTGGGCTATGTGGCCAAAATGGAAACAGATTGTGAGGTGAAGGAGGCGTTCTTGGGCTTTGATAATGTGAGCGAGGACAGACGAGCTGCTGCAATTGCTGAGTACATCCTGGGAGTGTTGGAGAAGTACAGTATGACTGTGATGAAAAGCTTGTAGCTCAAACCTATGATGGAGCAGCTGTAATGGCCTCAGACCTTAATGGAGTCCAAGCTAAAATTAAAGAGAAAGTACCCGAAGCCATTTTTACACACTGTTTTGCACACAAGGTGCTATTGCATTCGGCAAAATGCAAGCCCAAGTGTCGCGTGTTTTTTTAAAACAGCTGAAGGACCAGCTCATTTTTCAGCAAAGCGCACTCACTTACTGGATGATGTTGTCAAGCGCCGTTTACGACGAGCAGCTGCAAGTTGGAGCTCCAACTGGTGCATGGAGCTCCAACTCAGGACTGGTGCAGACAATAAGCATGCACTACATTGACCTGCGTGCTTTATTTGGAATCATTTTAGATCATCCAGTGCGTAATATTGACGCACAGATGATGACAGCTGGATACCAACTGTGGTTGTCAAAAGCGTCAACTTTCTCCTGATGGCATAATAAGGACATTTTCAATAAAACTGACGTGCTTTTTAAAGTGCTAGATAACAAAGTGATGGACTTAGAATATTGTCTTTCACACATTCATGACACTGTTGCATCTCTCGATTGCATGACGCATGAGTTTGACAATTTCAATGTCAAATTTGAGAATAAATGTAGCCAACTTGGACTGACAGAATGGAGCCAGAGAGTTGATTAAAACTGACAGAAAACAAGTGTTTTGAAACATTCTGGACAACATTAGCTGTCAAATGAAGGCTAGGTTTGATCATTTTGGTGAGCTACCATTCCTTGGTTTGGTGGGCTGCACAAAATTCTGGGAAATGTCACAATGCTTTGATGACAAAAAAAATGAAAAGCCTTGCTAAATTTGTTAAGTATTTTGACTTCGTGAAACTGAAGGCAGGTCAAGTTGGACTATATAGTTCACAAACAATAAAGGATGAATGCAACTCTCCGGGTCAGCTTCTCGGTTTTTTGGCCCAAAAAGATCTAATTGAAACTGTTTCTGAGGCAGCATAATTTCTCATGCTCGTGCTCACGGGTCCAGTGACTACAGCATATGTGGAGAGTTCATTTTCAGCCCTGAAAAGACAAAAGCGACCAAGGACGACTTTCTTCCCTAGCACTGATCTTCATCGAGACAGAGACAAAAAGGAAGACTTCTAAAGCAGGTCATTGATGCTGACAGGGGGGTTCACACTTTTTCAGCACGTGAGCTCCTTAAAAAATGACTTTGCTTGTCAATAGGGGGTGTCAACCCCCCGCGAAGTCTGAAATCCGCGAAGTAGGGTATCAGTCCCTAGATTTCTATGTACGCCCCAGTACAGCCGCAGTAACCATAAACAATCCTTTTTTTTTTGTATTTTTTTTTTAACTTCACATATATTTTGGCTCATGGATGGTGTATCATGTAGTATCTGTTGAATAATAAATCAACAACAATCTTAAAGTCAGTAAACTAACATAAACATTTGCCAAGCTTAAATCTATGAATTTACTGTATTTTTATACTTAGCCGACATTAGCGGGTTAGCAACAACTAACTACTCACTATAAAGTGCAACCTCTTCACAAACTAACACATAAACAGAATAAACACACATCGCTTACTAAACATAGGCAGTAGCGTGCGTTATCAACATAAACAATAACAAACTATAAACATATTACAAGGGATTGTTGTCATTCACTACGTCACCGTAACGAGCTGAATGACGCACAGAACGTAAAACAGGAAAGGGAAATGCAACGCGAACCGACAAAAGTCTACGTTTTAAAATAAGCTAACAAACGTCACGAACTCTAACGCTTGAAGAATTCTTATCATAGTTAACTAATATTACTTAGTTATTTAATGAACACAGTATTTTATAATGTACTTTTTCGCTTTTTTAATTTTTTTTTTCAATTTTTGCGCATTTTTTAAATTATTTTCTTTATTTCTAAATATTTTTAATTTTCCCTGGAAAACCCCGCGAAGTACTGAAACCGCGAAGTAGAATCACTGTACTAGCGTCTCTTTTCTTGGATTGTCTATGGTAGATAAAAAGACTGGAATAATTGAGGAGGTACAACCTTTGTTCTTTTGTCGCACTACTCTGATGTGACTTGTGATACCTTTTCTATCTCTTGTTCGTCTTTTGAAAGTTTTTCATTTGTCTTTACCATCTGTTTGTCTTTCTTCTCTCTATCCATTTCAACAGCAGAAGCATGTATGCAAACTTCAATAACATTAAGGTCTACTTAAGCATCTACTGATTGTGATAACATCGATATGAAAATTGTGAAAAGGGTCATTGAGGCGATTTCAAAACCATTAACTTTCATCTGTAACTGATCATTCCAAACCGGTAAATTTCCAAACAAAATGAAAATAGCTAAGTTTGTGCCGCTGTATAAAACTGGGGAGAGATACCACTTCACAAATTACAGGCCTGTTTCTTTACTACCACAATTCTCAAATATTCTAGAAAAAATATTCAACAATAGATTAGACAAATTCATAGATAAACATAAATTACTATCTGACAGTCAATATGGGTTCCGATCAAACAGTTCAACTTCACTGGCATTAATGGAACCAATTGAGGAAATCACTAACGCTATAGAACATAAACAGCATGTAATTGGAATTTTCATCAACCGCAAGAAAGCTTTCGACACAATCAATCATGATATAGGAATCAATAAACTGGAATGGTATGGGATCAGGTGGATAGTTTTGCACTGGGTGAAGAGTTATTTAAGGGACAGGAGACAATTTGTCAAGCTGGGAGACTGTTCTTTCTCATGCTTGGACATTGCTTGTGGCGTCCCCCAGGGGTCAGTACTGGGTCCAAAATTATTCATTTTGTACATAAACGACATCTGTAAAGTCTCTATGGTTTTAAAATTAGTTTCATTTGCAAACGACACAAATATTTTTTGTTCAGAGGGGGATTTCAAGATTTTGGGCATGATCACTACAGAAATGTGCAAATTATAGAAGTGGTTTGACAGAAACAAATTATCATTAAATCTAAACAAAACTAAATTTATGTTATTTGGGAATTCTAAGAGGGACATTCAAGCAGTAATACAGGTAGATGGGGTTGACATCTTGAGGCTTCACGAAATAAATTTCTTGGTGTAATTATGGACGATAAAATATCAAATGGAAATCTAACATAAAACGTGCAAAACAAATTATCATGGAGCATCTAAGTACTAAGTAAGGCATAACACTATCTGGACCACAAATCACTCCACATTCTCTACAATGCTCTAATATTGCCATTCCAAGCTTCTGTGCAGAGATCTGGGGCAATACTTATAAATGTACATGACAACCACTGTCTATACTGCAAAAAATAGCCATAAGGATAATTCATTACACTGGTTACAGAGAACAGACAAATAATCTATTCTTAAAATCAGAAACATTGAAATTTACTCATCTGGTTCATTTTCAAACAGCACAAATCATGTATAAAGCATCAAACAATCTACTTCCGGGAAATATTCACAAACTGTTTTTTCAAAGAGAAGGGGGGTATAATCTGAGGGGGGATCTGAATATTAAACATCTCTGTGCTCGTTCAACATTAAAAACATTCTGTATTTCAATATGTGGAGTGAAACTGTGGAACAGGCTGACGGGGGAGCTGAAGCAATGTCCAAGCATGAGCAAGTTCAAGCAGTGGTACAAACACATAATATTAAAAAGGAATAGGGAAGAAGAAGTGTGTCACAACCATTAGTGTTCTCATATATCGTCTGTCTACTTATTTATTTATTTCTTTATTATTTATTTTTTTGTTCCTTATTTTGGAAACATTCGTAATATGAGTATGTGATTAAGTGGGGAAGGGGTAGGATTAAATAAGTTGATGCTTCCTCCTACTCCTTTTCGAGCATGATAAGCCAATGTTGTTTCAACTGTTTTCATTTTTCGTTTGTTTGTTTTTTGTTGTGTTTTGTATAATCGCGTGTTCGAAATAAAGCATTCATTCATTCATTTAGACGTTAAGTGTGCTTTTTGGAATTTCTCACACACCCTCTAGATAAACAACTGTTGGAATTGTGGCCGGACTTAAGACAACCAAAACACAAATTCTCAGACCGTACAGACTTAAATCGTTCTTCTACTGCCTTCTCCATTAGCCTTTTGCATTTATGGAGTGTGTGCCCGGATTTATTCAATCAATCAAATTTTATTTGTATAGCCCTAAAAACTGAAGTCTCAAAGGGCTTCATAGATGAAAAGAGGTCATGTAGAGACCTCTTTCGAAAAAAGAAGTCGTACAGAGACATCTTTTCAGTGTAAGGTACACAATAGCATCCCCTGTCAAAAGCTCCCAGAAGGGGAAGGAAAAACTCAAAAACCCCAATTAGGGGAAAATCAGAAACCTCCTGGTTTCTGATTATCCGTTGACGCACTCTCGTTTGCCCTGTGTTCACCCGAAAAGGGCAAACGAGAGTGCCCTCAACACGGTCTTGGGCTGGAGAATTACTTTTAATATTATTACTGTATTGTATCATTTGACAGAAATACCTTGTTAGTTTTTGTACTTTAATAATATAAGCCCACCCCTCCCGCCCACGTCGATGTGACGCACTCTCGTTTGCTCGTTTCCGGGTGAACACAACAAGCAATCTCATTGGATACCAAGCTGTCAATCAATGTGCTTTTACAAGCTCTGATTGGCTGGTTTTGTGGCACAAACGTAACGCGTGAGCAGAACTGAGCGAGCGCAGAGGACGACTTGAGCAAGCGAGTGCGAGATGTTGAGCAAACGCGATGTTGAGCGAGGGAGGGAGGAGTATCGCGAACAAGAGCGAGATGTTGAGCGCGAGAATGCTATTACGAGCGAGCAAAAAGGAATTTTGAGCGAGAAACTTCTTTTCAAGAACTTTTTTCTGCGCTCAAAATCTGTTTTCGCTCGCTCAGTTTTATTTTGAACGCTCAATTTTTTTCCGCGCGTGCGTAATTGTGGCACAAATATAACGCCATAAACGTGTGGCAGCACACATTATGGTAAGGATGTACTGATTGCCAGATTTTGTCTTTGGAAGCGGACCAACACAATCTATAAGAACATGTTCAAATGGTTTGCCTAGGACAGGGATTGGCTTCAATGGAGCAGAAGGAATCACTTGCTTGGGTTTGCAGGAAATTTGACAGGTTGGGCACGAGCGACAGTATTTTACGACGTCGGACTTGAGACCTGGCCAGAAGAAAAAACGGAGCACACGATTGTAGGTTTTCTTAATGCCCAAGTGGCCGGACATACAATGCTCATGAGCCAAGCTCAGAACTTGGGAACGGAATGGTTGTGGAACTACATTTTGACACACTGACTCATGTGTAAGACCAGTTTCAGGAGACCATTGGCGCATGAGGACACCATCATCAAGGTGGTAAAACACAGACTTCTTGCAATTTAGTTTTTCAATCAGGGCATAACAATGGAAAAAGCAACTATCAGATTTTTGAGCAGATATCAGCTGTTCTTTGTTTACAGGCAGAGTAAGGTTTACATCAGGCTCGAGCTCAACAGAAATAGGCTCATTTCACTTACACTCCTTGAGTGTTTTTGGTGGATCTGAGGGACATATAAAAGAGTCGCTAAGATCAACCAAATCTTCAAATTTTCGCACCTGAGCACGAGTCGCAGCACACACAGGAAATAGGGGCAACGCGTCTGGCCCAACCAGGTCAGAATTACAAACAGTCGCGCACGGATTTTCAATTACCTCGGGTGGAGGAAAAACTTTTCCGCCCGCCAAATCGTTTCCGAGTATCAGATCCACCACAGCTATTGTTAGCTGTGACCTCACGGCAACTTTAACTTTGCCAGACACAAAACGAGAACTCAAATTAACAAAATGCAAGGGTGCGCGCACTACGCTCAGCTTTACCCCCCACGCTAAGGCGTCTGAGCCACAATATGACTCAGCCGAGAAAGGGAGGACATCCCCGCGGATAACTGTTTGTTTTGCGCCTGTATCCCGCAGGATAATAATCGGAACCGGCTCTTTGTTTCCCACCAACGCAACAGAGCCATTATAGATGAACAGTCTAAAATCTGTATCGACCTCTGCTTTTGGTTTTGCCAAATTCATGCGCTGCGTGGAGGGTGCTGTGGTTCGGATCAAGCCGATCATTGATGGGGTTTTCCCACTTTTGATCAGCTCTTTCCTTTTAAGGACTGGTCAGTGGAGACCAAATCACGACGAACGAAAGAGGCGAACACGTTCTTGTGCGTCAAAGCGAATTCATCCGCCAACACAGCGGCATCTGCGAGGCAAGCAGTTTTCTGCTCGTTCAAATACACTACAATTCTTTCCGGAAGACAATTCTTAAATTCCTCAATCAAAATAAGCTCACGCAAATTCTCAAATGTTTGAACCTTACTGGCCTGGCAACAATTATCAAACAACAAACTTTTCTCCCTAGCGAACTCCACATATGCTTGTGTGGCAGTTTTTTTTACATTTTCTAAAATTTTGCCGATATGCTTCCGGCACTAATTCATATGCACGGAGGACGGTGGCTTTCACAGTGTCATAATTTAGGCTGTCCTCAATCGAAAGAGAATTGCAAACCTCTTGAGCTTTGACAACAAGTTTACACTGCAACAAAAGAGGCCATACATTCTTAGGCCACTTCAACATAGCTGCAATACGCTCGAAGGCGTTAAAATACGAGTCCACTTCGGACTCTCTAAAGGGAGGAACTAATGCGATGTGCCGACCAACATCAAAACTGTCCTGGGGCGTACCAGTGGACGGTGACTGTGCGGTTGAGGGATGAGCCGTCGCAGCAGCTCCCCGCTCTAGCTCCAGAGCCTTCAACCTCAACATAATGGCTTCCACCTCCAACTCCCGATTTCGCACCTCAACCTCCTTTATGCGCAGAGTCAATCTGAGCTCCTCTGCCGTCATGCCAGTTTGGACTGGGGAGGTGCGGAGTGGGGCAGGAACACCAGGCTCAGCACCCAGTTCAGCTCCCTCCTCAGGGGCTGGGTCAATGAACAAACCCCTTTCATATGGGTTCTGGTGCAGAAGCTCTTAACTCCCGCTTCTTGCTGTTGGGTGGCACAGGCACATCAAAAGCAGCAGCAATCAAAATCAAGTGATTCTTATTGCATTTCTCAAGTTTGCTAATTGTTGAATTAGAAACAAAATCTTCTACCTTAAACTCCATACCCGGCACCACCACAAAAGAAAAAACTGCCAACAAACAAGTAGAGATAACAAAAACAAACGATACTCACCCAAAGACAAACCGAAAAAATGGACAAGCCCCCAATATGTTACACCTAGCCTAGGGGAACTGGGATATAACATGTGTGTGCTCCCCCGTCTGTACCCTCACCACCAGAAAAGGCCCGTGAAACTAAACGTGTTGAACAGAAAACAGCAGCTTTTATTGTCTTCGGAGGGAGAGCAAACACACAAAATAATAAACAAAAGATCTTCTGAATCCCTAACTAACTAGCCAAACAAAAAGGAAACAAATGACAGTTGGCTCACTATCTACCAAAACGCAAAAACAGGAGAAAAAGGGTTAAACAAAAACGGCGTCCCCCTCCTACTACTGCTCGATCTACAGAGTCTAACAAACACACACCTAACAAGCACACCTAACAAACACACCTAGCAAACACTAAATCACACTATTCTGAACAGTTCCTGATGCGGCGTTTTCTGGCAGTGGGATGACCGGAGAGAGACAGAGTTTGGTCCGTGGGCTGTTTAAATAGGGCGGCAAATCAGGAGAGCCAGCCAATGGGATGACGCCACCTGCACACAATTGACACACTCCAACCAAAAGGCACTCATGCACACGCACACACACAAACAAAGGAGAACACAGCAGAACCCAAACAAAAACTACATATGACCCACGGGTCATAACAATGTACCAAATACAGACATACACATAAATAATATAGATTACAGAAAACATATTGTGCTATATAGTGCAGTGATGTCTTGACAGCAGGCAAAGCCATTGGGCAGGAACCATCCCACATTCCAACCAATTGGACTGCAGACGGCTGATCTCCTAACCCGCAATGGTCGATCAGCGCAGGACCAAATGGAGGCGGTCAAGTCAACCCTCACCATCTAGCTAGTCCCCTCTCCGAGCAGGAGAGGAGGGGGGCAGGAAAAAGGAAAAAAGAAGAAAGCTGCAGACAGGCTCAATCAACTAAATGCTTTTGACTATAAATGTGTTTTTAGTCGGGCTTTAAAAATTTCTACTGAGGTGGCTGCGTGAACTTCCATAGGTGGGGCATTCCATAGTACTGGCGCGCGAATGGAAAATGCCCTTGATCCCGCAGACTTCTTTTTAGCCCGTGGGGTCGATAGCAAACCGGCATTTTGTGATCAAAGTTGTCGGGACTGAACATATGGTGATACTAAGTCGACGAGATAGGAAGGCGCTAAACCGTGTAAAATTTTATAAGTAATTAACAGCACCTTAAAATCACATCTCATGTCTATTGGAAATGCAGTAATGTGATCGAACTTTCTCGTCCTTGTCAATAGTCCTGCTGCTGCATTCTGTACAGATTGCTGGCTTTTAATGTAGGACATGGGAAAACAAATAATTGTGAAGGTGAAAAAACGCCGTTCCTGTCATGTTATTAATATGTATTCAAAAGGAGAGAGTTGAGTCAAACATCACGCCGAGATTTTTTGCTGAACTACTTTGGGAAATAGTACAGTTGTCCAGGTTCAACGTGGTATTCTTAATCAAGTGCTGATGATGAGCAGGGCCAATAATTAACATCTCTGTTTTACTAGGGTTGAGAAGCAGAAAATTGGAACACATGCATTGTTTAATCTCGGCAAGGCAGGCCTCCAGTTTACTGCACTTGTATGGATCTGTTATTTCTAAAGGCATATACAGTTGGGTATCATCAGCATAGCAATGAAAACTAATAGCATGTTTATGTACAATATCGCCAAGAGGAATCATGTAGATCTTGAACAGTAAGGGACCAAGTACTGACCCCTGCGGGACACCACACGAGACGGAGAAAGATTCAGAGATCGCATCGCCGTAAGAGACACTATGCGTCCTTCCCAGGATGTAAGATCTGAACCAAGAAAGTGCTGATCCCGAGATACCAACACATGATCTAAGACGTTCTATAAGAATATGATGATCAATAGTGTCAAATGCGGCACTAAGATCAAGCAGTAATAATATTGATGAGATGTTGGAATCCAAGGCTAAGAGAAGATCATTCGTCACTTTTACTAGGGCTGTCTCAGTTGAGTGGTTGGCCCTAAAACCTGACTGAAGGAGTTCAAATCTATTGTTCTCTATCATAAAATTGCTAAGCTGTTGTGCTACAACTTTCTCAAGAATTTTGACAATCAACGGAAGGTGTGAGACTGGCCTATAGTTAAAGAGATTCTCAGGATCTAGCTGAGGTTTCTTCAGTAAAGGTTGGATGACGGCCGTCTTATAAGCTTCAGGTACAATGCCAGAGGAGAGTGACAGATTGATAATATTCAAGACAGACCGGGAATAAGTCTTTAACTAGCTTGCCTGGAAGCGGGTCGAGCATGGAGGCCGTGAGCTTTGCTGCATTAACCAGCTGTGTAAGACACTCCAGGGATACTAAATCAAACTGGGACAGGGTAACCAGACTTTCTTGAACCTGATTGTCCGAACTAGCATCAACAATCACAGCCGAGGGAGTAAGTGGCGCTGCCTTTTTTTATTTCGTCCCTTATTAGCTGAATCCGCTGAGTAAAGAATTGCATGAAATCGTGTGCTGAATGGAGGGAACTATGATTAACCTGCTGCTGTTGTGTTAGCTGTGCTACCGTCTCAAATAAATATTTAGGGTTGTTTTTATTAAGGCTAATCACTTTGGAAAAGTAATTTGCGTTAGATAACCTAAGAGGCTCTTTATATTACAGCAAGCTATTGCACCAGGCCTGACGGAAAACCTTGAATTTAGTTGTTCGCCATTTACGCTCAAGTTGTCTACTTAACAATTTAAACGTACGCGTTTCATCCGGAAACCACGTATGTAAACCACCGAGTGGGCCACTTCGGACGAGTTTTAAGTTTCAACAGCGCAATAGAGTTTAGGGAATTTAAAAGGGGAGTTCATATGAATATTGAAGTTGCCTATTTTATCTATATGAGTTATTAAGTCAGCCATAAGTTCAGGGAATTCATCTAAGAATCCAGAGTATAGACCGGGGGACGGTAAATAACTACCACATAGAATGGGGTTGAGGAGATCGATCTCATAACAAGAGCCTCAAATGTCTTGGTGTGATTAGTGCTTGTGCTAAATTTAAGATCAGATTCTGAAATTAGGGTGACCCTCCCACTTTTTTACAAGGACGGGCGATGTGTGAGCCCACAAAAATTGAGGGTGAGGCCTCATTTAATGATGAAAATTAATTTGGTTTTAACCAGGTTTCGCAGAGACCAAGCACTTTAAGATTGTGATCTGTAATAAGATCATTTACAAGAAGGGCTTTTGAGGGGAGTGACCTAATATTTATGAAGCCAAATTTAAACCGGGAAATTTTTCCTGGACTATTCTGAGTCTTCATGTTGGTAGTACAAATACTAACAAGATTTTGATGGCTGGGGCTTGGTTTGTATTTTGAGTAATTAAAACCTTGTCGCAATGTTAGTAATGTAGGAATTTGACTGTTGACTGCTACAGCGCATGTATTAATATTAATATTCCACCTAGGTACTATGTCACTAGTCCGACCAGTTAAGGAGGCACGGCTACTTTCCTTAATCAACACCACCTCAGCAGAAATCTTATCACTAGGGGATTCAGCATTAGGTATTGAAACTGTGTGTGGATTGCAGTGACTTAGAGTAAGTATGCTATGTGTGTTGTAGCAATCCAGCCTAGTGCCGGTTAACTCTAGCCTTAACAACTCCACACCCGTTCTAGCAGGCTCGCTACTCGCCTGCGACCCGACATGCTCTAATGTGAGAAGTCATGGAAGGCTCAAACAGTAATCTATGTTACTAGAAAGAGTGATGGCGCCTTCCCATTTAGGGTGAAGGCAATCCATCTTTAGCAGGGCGGACCAGCCCCAGAAAGAGGGACAATTATCTACGAACTGGAAACCCTGCTCTCTACAGAAAGCGAGAATAATCTGCTAAACCTCTCATCATTGCCTCTCGCAGGCAGAGGGCCAGAGACAATAACTCGATGCCGACTCATCTTTCTAGCGAGATTACAAGTCCTAGCTATGTTCTTTTTCGGATCTCAGACTGCCTCATTCTAGTATCGTTGGAGTCGACATGTATCACTATGTCCGAGTAACTAATGTGTAACTAATGTGTAACTAATGTGACAAAAAATGATTTTTGTCACAGATAAGCCACACTGGACTATGAGCTGCAGGTAATAACATGAGATATTTACGCAAAAAGATGGTACATGGACGTTTATAATTTGTTTTTGTTTGGTTTTTAATTTTTTTTGTTATTGTCTGCCAACAACAACATCCTGTCTTTAACAAACTGAACTTGCCTGCATTTTTAGTCCCAACATATTTGTACACAATGGATGGGTATTTTCAACACTAACAGAATACTGTTCATTAAATAGCAGTTCAAAATCGAAATAAATACTTCAATATATTTTTTTTTATTTCCTCCTTTTGCTTGTTTTATGTTAGTGAACATAAAAAGACACTGCACATAAATCATATGTACAATCATAAATATGCAAATAAAATCATATATACTGAGTACTATATATAATATTTACATGACACATTTATCCAAAATTTTATACATTCGCTTATTCAATTTACAAATATGTTTTTTTTTTAATAACATATTCTTAAAACTCTTTGAGCACAGCCATTGATTAACATCTTTTCAGTTCTATTTCATAGTTGTTGCATAAATTGAAAACTCGAACAGATACACACATTTGCTTGCTGGTGGCTTGCAAAAAAATAAAATAAAAAAACAACAGATAAGACACACTGGACTATAAGCAGCAGGGCTCAAATCATGAGGAAAAAGTTGCGGCTTATAGTCCAAAAAATCCGGTACTTGCAGAGGAATTTGGTGATGTGTAGGAGCTATGACCTTTGAGGGTAACAAATGGTTTCGAGTTCACATTGGGAAATCTTGGAGGTAAAAAGGAACTTTGATTTTCTGCTTGTGAGACATGAATTGAAATCTTGTCTTCATCCTCACCTTTGATGCTTTCAGCATACACCTTTCACCTTTCTTGTGCTGTTAGGCTTTCGCATCTCCTTTAGCAATTCCACTTCCTTCCGCTTTTCCTCCCACTCTGTTTTTATTGTTGTGCTTTCCGTTAAGAATTGTGCTCTTTTCTTGGCATCCTCTCCTTCACACGCTCTTATTTCTTCCTCACACTGATGCTGTATTTTCATTATTTTAATTGCTTCTGAGGCTGCTGCCTCAGCTGCTGCCTCTTGTTTTTGTTGAAGTGTGTCTATAGATGCCCGATTGGACTCTTTGGAGTTGGCCTTTGAGTCGAAAGTGACACGAGTAAACACTGCATGCACCACTGTCAAACACGGACTCAGAATCTGGCCACGGAATCTCTTCTGGATCTCCTTTATTTTCCGAAATGAAATGTGCTTTAAACTTGAAAGCTTCAGTAATAGCGCAGCATACATTTCATTTTCTACTTATTTCAAAATCTGGACTTTCAATCGTTCTTATTCATTATATGCCTTGCAGATGTTTGTTCGAATTGTATCTAACATATCCACAGCTTCGAAGATCATTTCAACATATTTTGCCTGAAGGAATTCATTAAAACAGTTAATGTTGTATTCCCACTTTTTGTACAAACGTACAAAATCCTTTGTCAGGTTGCTTAACTTGAGCTCTCGTAGAAATTCTCCTTTTTCAGTGAGTGTGCACTTTCGCTGGCTTTGACAAACATTTTCAGGCTGTGTACTTGCAGGCAATACGTTGAGCTGTGAAGCTGCTCCTGTATTTTCCTCTTGTGAATTAAGCTTCGCATTGTTTTCTTTGGTAGGCTCAACTTGTTGCATATGTCTTCTTATGCACTTAATTTTACTTACCTTGACTTTTAGATGTAGTTCACAAGCGCCTATGCTATTTCCAAGGCATGAACTTGAGTGCTTGCTTGCTTAGCTTTCACTTGATCACATCCACTTGACTTGATTGTGCGTTGGTGCAGCACGTGATACTTTGCTTTGCTGGAAGCTTTGGTCCCGGGCGTCTTGATATCTTGTCCGGAGCGGTGAAGTGTTCTACTTTGCCAGCTTTGTCCACAAAAGGAAAGACACCAAGGTTCCTTGCACTGATGTTTACTGATTTTCACTTGCTTGCAACAGTTCGCACCATAGAATTTCTTTTACAGGGCTGGAGCCTCCCCTCAGTCGTCACTGGATGAGGGCTACTAATCTCAATGTTGGTGATTTTATTTCCTGTTGTGTTCAAAAGTGTGTGTGTGTATTTCACCAGGTGGTGATTTTAATTGATTGGAAATGCCTCCGCCTCTCCAGTGCCCTGGACAAGGACGTTCCAGCCTTATTTAAGTAAACACAAAGATTACAATAAAAAAAAAATTGCGATCTACATATACTATCTTTGCGATCGACGTAATGAACAGAAGGACCGGCGTATGAATTTTAGAAATAAAGGTATAATCGCAATGACACGTTATTCCTCTTTTTTATTCTGCCTGTTTTTTACGTGTTTCAACTCATCCCCAGTTCATCTAAATCACACCGTTCCAATTTCATATTATTACATCCAATTAATCATGCGATGACTGCTTCCATTTTTCTCATTCAAAAATATTTACAGATTTCCCATAATTCCCTGTTTCCCACGCCCCAAATACCATTGACTTAACATTGTGTGATTTTTTTTTTAAAATTTTTATTTTGTATTTACAGCTTTCACATTTCACATTTTCAATATTTAGCTCATTTATGTCGCCTTAGGGATCATTCCCATCATTCCAGGCATTCACACATTCCAATATTTTCCCCTAATTCCATATTTTCCACCTTTTAATATTTCACAATTCATTTTCAATGGGAGGATTCCTAATGGGAGATTTAACATTTCACATTTTGAGCTTTCCCATTTCACATTCATAATATTTAACTCTTTCATTTCACCTCATGGATTATTCCCACCATTCAAATAATTCATGAATATCGATATTTTCCCATAATTCCATATTTTTCACCTGTAATAATTCATAATTCAACCCCAACGGCATATTTTACATTTAACATTTGAAGCTTTCCCATTTCACATATACATCATTCAATTAATTCCTTTCACATTTTCATCATTACTAATAGTCACACATTCCAATAATTCATATCTATTTTAATACTATTAACTATAATTCCACATTCATTCCACTCTTCTCACCGTTGTCACCAAAATTTTTTAACCTTCTTTCTTCACCATTACACATCCGATTTACATCATTCCAACTTTAATTGATTCTTCCCATTCCCGCCATTCCAAGAATTGTATTTTCCTCTTCCCACAATTAAAATTTTTCCCACAATTGCACTTTTTTCAGTTTTTCTTTTGTATGTTCTACATTATTTTGCCTATTCAAACCATTTCAACTTTGTAATATTCAGAATACTTCACATTCAAGCCATTCAAACATTCTACATTATTCCACCATTCGCCTCTCCCTTCAGTGTTCTTGCCTTCACAGGCAATTTCTTCAGGAATTGCACATTTTGTAGTTAAATATGCTTTTTTGTGTGCTACATTTTGTATGCGGAAAAAAAAATGCAGATATGAGATTTCTGATTGACGTCAATGCTTCCCCAGCCATGAACCTCACTGCACATCACGGGAAAGGTCGCAATGTTCGGCACAATGTTTGTCTTGAGACTTTCTTGACATCGACACACCGGACATGATCTAATTTGGCCGGGTCGTTGAACACACCTCTCTATGGTGTCAAATTTACAGTTTATGATTTGCTTAACAGAAATTGCAAATCCAGTTGTTAAAAACATTTGTAGTGACTATTTGCATCACACACTGGGAAAAAAAAAAAAAAAAACATTTGTCACAGTACAATAGAGGTAAAAATTTTTAACCATGGTTCTGGTTGAATCACATAAACTAATAAGAAGAGACCTACAATACAATGAATGTATCTAGGCATTTGGGATGCTGATCACAATTACTCATGGGCATAGATTACAGATTTTTTATAATCAAACTTTCCTATATCAGCCAAACTGTTCGAGAAAACATGGAGTGTGTCCTGAGGCATGAGAGGAGTGCTAATTTTAGGAGTCACATTGAAAAGCAGCAAGGGTTGAACTCTCTGGAATTTCAGGGTATAAAATTCACCCCACCTCTACTCAGAAATTTGTCCCGAGACAGAAGGCTTTTAACTTTTACCAACAGTGATTGGTAAGATCTGCAGTGATCTCTGTACAGCTTCATGATGAACTTAGATGACTGCATGAATTGATCATCAACATGACATTTGTTGAACATTCATCTTGGCAGATAAGGCAGCAGCTGAAGGGAGGGCATTCCAACGGGGATCTTGACACTGTGTTTCTCTCCACCGGCACCAATCAACTGGATATTTAGCCAAGTGCATTCAAATGGAGATTTCACTCGCAGACGGTAGCAACTCATCACCCAACTTTGAGTACAAAGGAGCTCACCAAGCATTTAAGGATCGCTGGAAAGAGACAGATGAAACAATGTGTCGACACAGCATGTCCTTTCACTTGCACCATACAATGAGGAGCGACTTCTTTGCCAGCTACCTGTACTTGTTGGAGAAAATACCTCTTGGTAAGATGGTGCTCATTTAGAAATTAAATAACCGCAATGTCTATAGTTACCTTTTTATGACTATGGAAATTTTTTATCAAATATTTCACCACAACCGCTTTGCTAAGGGGAAATTTTTACTACTGTTACCCATTAATTGTGATTTATTAACACCCTAAGTGAAATTGGCATTACAGACGGCTCATGAAATATTTGTAATGATGCAAATAATTAAAGTTCAACTTGACATGAGAAACATTATTGGTGAGAAACAATAATGGCATGCAAAAAATGAAGAATGGCTGTAACTCATTCCTGAGGAAGAATTTCTCAGGAACAGAACAAAGGGGTACAATTAATGATTCATTATTATGAGGCTGCTGTGTAGCAAGCAAATGCCACAGTATTGTACTTAGTATTGTACTACCAGCAAAGCACAGCAGCCCTGCAGCCCTTCCTGTTTAATATTGGGCTGCTGTCTGGCAAGAAAGAACCTCAGAGTGGTAGTGCTTACGAAGTGTGGCAGCCCCATATTGTTCTACTACTCTTAAATAAACCTCAACTTATCAATACTGTATATCTTGCTGCTTAATCATTTTACATAGAAAACAAGGCCTGAACCGCTCAACGTATCCACACTAATGAGGTGTCAAAAGATGTCTCTTGGTCAGACTAGTTTCACAATTATTTTTCTTAGATTACATGTTAGCACTGTAACAGAAGACCCCAAAAGGTTTGATTGAAATTGAAGGAGACACACACAAAAATAACACACATAGAGGGAAAGCCACGCTATTCAAGATTCAATCCTATTCAAGAGTTGTCAACTCTGTAACGATGCCAAAAATTTCCCTCCTAACAAAAATTCAACATTTTCACCATTAATTTACTGTCAACAATTTCAGTAGTATAGTTCAAAAGGTTTTCGGGGTGTTTTTCTTCCTGCATTCCTGTTGCTGTTTGGATTATATCAGGGGTCACCAACGTGGTGCCCGTGGGCTCTCAGTAGCTCTCAGTTTCAAAAAGGTTGGTGATTGTATGAACCAATGCCAAAAACTCTCTTTTATGAAAAAAGTAAACATTTCCACGATTTAAATACTTAGAAAATTTTCAAATTAGTCTTTTTCAGTGTTTCAGAGTTTGACAAAAACTCACAAACTTAAATTTTATAGAAAGCATGGTATCGTTCTTCTGCAGCCAAATTTACATGGCTTTACAGAAAAACAAGCTGGGCCCCTTAAAATCATTGTTTGCGTGCTTTGAAGCTATCAAAGGACTGTTGGCTCTAAACATCTTAAAATTTGATTAATTATGTTACTTACCTACCCTGGTCATCAGGTTTTGTGTTACTGTTGGAAGTGTGTGAACAGGTGAGTGCCATTTTTTGGAAAATATTTTTATAGGGCCATTGAAAAGCATGGATTGGTGGATGCCGAAGCAACGGGACCTTACCTGATTGGCCAAGATTATCGCCAACAGTTTAAAATACATCCTAGAACTGACAATGTGGGTGACTTTGACAGCAGGCCCTGTTGTTTCAGCGCCCTGAGGTGTTGGGCAAATTAGGTTACGTCTATGGAGAGGTACACTAGTGGAGAAGGGAAAATCACTCTTGGTCTCCATGGAGTTTATTTACAGAACTAAAACATGCAGATAGATTTTTACAAAATGGAGTATTTACAAATAGAACACAATTACAACAAGTAGAAATTTGGGTAAAAAAATAATTGGCATCAGCAAAAGGCTGGCACGCAAACAACAAATTCACCCCCCTACAATGGCTTGCCTCTTTTGTCTGTCCTGTTCATTGTAGGATTCATTTTAAAATTTAATGTTTATTTTGAGGTGCCGGAATGGACATACACACACCTATATCTCTATAACCTGTTGGAACTCTATGTTCCCTCCAGGACCTTTGGGACTTCCAATGAGCTTCTCGTGGCTGTTCCTAAGGCTAGGATAATGCTCAGAGGAACGGTGCTTTTGCAGTAGCAGCTCCAAAGCTGTGGACCAAGCTGCATCTGCCTGTTAGGCAAGCACTCACTACTTAAAAGTATATTTTTACTCTTTGGCTTTTCAAACTTAGGAGTAACAGCCCCATGCTATTTTACACCATGTACATATTTTATTTGTTTTGTTTTTGTTTTTAATTATGCTTTACATTATTCATTTTTTGTTTTTCTGTTCTTAATTGTCAACGTCATCGTGACTGGACAACTAATCATGGCAGCCCTAATGTCATACCCTGTTTATAAATCCTTCAACCATTCAATTATATGTCATGTTTTTTCCCTGCATGATTGTCTTCAAAGCACGTCCCTCAGCATTCATACAATCAAATAAACATTGTTCTTCACTTAATGTTCTTTGCTTTGTGTGCCATTAAAATTACGGAATTCATTCATTCCCTGACAGTGAAACTGTTTCCATTCACATGTGAGTACATCCAAGGAGAAAAACAGTTCTACTACAGAGCTCAACAGTTTTATGAGGATGTACCAGCCTCAGAAGAGGGAATGATGGGAGACTTTGTGGATGTATCTAATGTGGATCTAGAGGGTTCCCGCCAGTTCCTAAAAAGATTTGTGGTAAGTGTGACTAAAAAATATCTCTTACCACTTAAGCAGATTTATGTTGATGATATATTTATGATTTGTGATGGAATAATATTTAGAATTGATTTTGCTTAAATGTTGGTGATTTAATTACAATCATTGAAAGTCAGTTTCAACCGTAAGAAGTCTGCTAAGCAAACACTCGGTTTTATTAGACTATTAAAGGGCAAAAATATTCTGTCTTCTTCCATCATTAAACTGAATTAAATTGCAAATTTTTTTGGATTATCCTATACAAAGTGTTACATACGCTGTGTTACAGCGTCCCTGACTTACGTTATTTTCATGTTGCGACGTGGAATATTGAGTTGTTTCATCCCCTCTTTATGGTATTTTCCCGGTTTTGCGACCTAAAAAATTGTCACGACCCTAGGGGCTTGGCTGTGTTTGTATGTTTTGTCACCATCTGCAGGCGTATTTAGGTAATTACACTTATTTTCAGTTACCATCCCTGCAACGCGTCACTACAATTCTGGTCTGCTGTTTCCTTACGGAGCTGTGGTCTGCTATTGGTCGGCCTCTCGTTTTAAAATGGCAGAATGGTAAAGCTTTGTTCGATTGTGAGTGGTTACAAAACCATATTTATCGTGTATTTTACTGCTTGATTCAAAATTGAAAGGGTTAGCCATGGGTTCCATGATTCCTAGTGATGTTAAAGAGAGAAGTAAGTGATTTATATGGAAACATGCTGTCAATAACTCTTATTAGGGAAAATGGGCATAACAAGCGGCACTCAAAGGTAAATAAATCCTATCTATATGTTTTATTTATGATGTTTTCTGATTGTATACTTGTATATTAGTGATGTGGCGTTCGCGAAGGAACTGGCTCTTAGAGCCGGCTCTTTGAAGTAAACGATGGGAATTGGCTGCTAATAGGGAACCGCTCCTAATTGGGGCCGACTTTTTTTATTTTTTCTCCTGTTGTTTTCCCACCTTCATGATTGATCAAGATCCGTGGTAGAAGAGGGAGGGGGAGGGTTACACACGCAGACACTGGAGTGAGGAGAAGGGGGAGGGGTTAGAGACACACACAGCAGCGCACTGTGAGCAGCATGCGAACAGGGAGACGAACAGGGAGACGAGACGAGAGAGCGCTCAATAGCCCTATCGAGAATGCCAATCTTCGCTAAAGACTAGCTAAAACTTTTACCTGGATACTGATTTTCTCTTTTTGTTTTACAAATTTTAATTAATAATTTGTTGTGTGGTAAGGAAGTAAAATTGCTATTTACTTAAGATGGCGCCGTTGTGTGTGGCCGGCCATCTGCCTTTGTTACCTTCTCTGTGTATTGTCCTGTTTATAGCCTTTTTTTGTTCATAATTTCTCACCACTGCTGATGTATGATTGCATGACCCTTTTAAACATTCGAGATTTTGTGGACAAACTCCCGATCCACGACTTAAGTGGACAAAAAGGGACACCGCTGCTGCTACTGGCGTCTATTCCACCCTGCCTATGGCGTCCAGCCAGCGGGTTTCTGCACGACCGACGCAGAAAATGAGAAAATGAGGTGGCGTAGTCTGCCGTCTGAGAGATTACTTGGCTTCTTCCAGAATCAACCCTCACCGTCCACCGTTTGTGCGCTACAAAATGAGCGCCAGTTACAGCATGCAAGGCTACAGGGACTACTGCTATCAATGGCTGCTACCGACTGCTCCAGAGGCCGGGTACCCGCTCCCCTGTCACCGGCCCATGAGGATCTACAGACGGGGATGTGTGCCGGAGAATCTCCGCCCAATCTGTCGTACTTCCCAACAAGCCGACCAACAAGCTGACCGGTTTAATTTGCATGGCACTGTTAAACACTAGGTCCGTGGCGAACAAGACCTTCATCTTGAATGACTTTTTTATTTTTCTTCCTTGGATTTTCTTTAATTGACAGAAACCTGGCTGAAACCAGGTGAAAACTGAAAACAGCGCCGTCACAGAGCTCCTCCCACCCGGCTGTTCCTCCTTCAGCTCCCCTCGTCTTGCCGGGCGGGGAGGCGGGGTCACTGCTGTATTCAAGGACAGTTTTAAATGTCGGCTTCTTCCCACAGACACCTATTCCTCTTTTGAGTTACAATTATCCGTGTTGGAGTTTTCAAGTCCTGTGTTATGCTCTGTTATTTATTGCCCTCCGAAACATAACAAGGACTTTATTCAGGGGTTTTCTGAGTTTTTGGCGAACTGCCTCCCAAAGTATGATAAACTCCTGATATGTGGAGATTTTATAGTTCACGTCTGTTGTCCTTCAGACCAGTTTGCCACGGATTTTAAAAGCCTTTTAGCATCTTTTAATTATTCCAATCGGTGGATAAACCTACACATCATCTTGAGCATACTTTGGACCTTATTATTTCTGCTGGGCTCTCAATCTCCATTTGTGAGATCTCTGAGACTGTCATCTCAGATCATTTCCCCATTATATTTGTATTTCAAGCCCCCTCATCAGTTAGCAAGTCCCTGGTTCCGTCTTGTCAGCGCCGCATCATTACTTCCTCCACAGTCGATGAATTCTCTGCTGCATTCAGAGGCTCTCCGTTTTATGCCTTAAATGGCCTGGTTCCCCCTCCCCATCCGGATAACATTCTGTCCGCCTTCCACACTACCTGTTCTGAGATTTTGGACTCCGTTGCCCCTTTTAAGCAAAAATCGGCCAAGCCAAGAGCAGATCCATGGGTAAATGACACTACCTGTGCTGCTAGGCAGCGCTACAGGCAAGCTGAACGGAGATGGAAAAAGGACAAACTACATGTTTCACTGGAAATGCTTGGAGACTCTTTTGCGGATTTTCAGAGGACTGTGAGGGAGGCAAAATCCCAGTTTTTCTCGAACATTATTTCCAGAAGCAACCATTGTCCCAGGGAGTTATTTAATGCAATTAATTCTTTTTTAACCCCACCTACCTCTACTGTAACTGATGTCTCATCTGCCACATGTGAGAACTTTCTTTGCTTTTTTTGTTGACAAAATGAACTTGAGCCGACAGGCTACCAACAGATATCCCATCAAGGATTTACCTGTTGCCCCAGCTCACTCTGCTGTATTCGAGCACTTTGAACTGGTTTCTCTCTTCTCACTTGCTGACATTGTACAATCATTGAAACCTACCAACTCTCCTCTGGATGTTTTTTCTGTTAAAATGCTAAAGAGTGCTTTCAATACCTTCGGTCCTGCACTTTTAGTATTAGTAAACACCTGTTTTAGTCTAGGATCTGTCCCAGCTGCTTTTAAATATGCTGTGCTTAAGACCCTTTTAAAAAAGCATGATTTGGACCCCTTGGTTTTAGCAAATTTGAGACCTGTCTCACATTTACCCTTTCTCTCTAAGGTGTTAGAGAAAGTTGTTTTTGTTAAGTCAAGGTCCTTTCTGGAAAACAACTCTATTTTTGGAAAATTTCAGTCAGGGTTTAGATCCCATCACAGTACTGAGTCCGCCCTGTTAAAAGTGCGTAATCATATTGCTCTGTCTGTTGATGCCAAGTGTCCTGTTGTCCTACTACTACTAGATCTGCCTTTGACACGGTGGACCACACAGTCCTCCTGTCTCGCCTCAACCATTATGTTGGCTTTTGCGGCTCAGTGCTTGAGTGGTTTAGATCCTATCTGTCTGATAGAACCTTCTCTGTTAGGATTGGTGACTTCTGCTCCTCCAGTGCTGCTCTCTCATGCGGGGTCCCACAAGGTTCTATTCTCGGCCCTATGCTGTTTTCTTTATACATGTTACCACTTGGGTCAATTATAGCAAGACAACCTTTCTTTTCATTGTTATGCAGATCACCTTCAAATCTACCTGCCACTGAAACCTGGTAGTGTTGATGCACAAAGTTCCCTGCTTGTATGTATTGCTGACATCAAGCAGTGGTTGGCTCAAAATTTCCTACTTTTAAATGACGACAAAACAGAGTGCATTATGTTTGGGGACACTGCAATGACTGGCTTTGGCCCCTTGTCTTTCACTTTTAATCCTTCTGTTAAAAATCTGGGTGTGATTTTTTTATAGTGCTTTTAAATTTGATAGCCAGTAACAATGTGGTTAAGACAAGTTTTTACAAATTACGCCTGTTAAGATCATAAATATTCCTAGCCGTCACGACCTGGAGAGAGCAATTCATGCTTTTATCACCTCCAGGTTGGACTACTGTAACGCTCTGTATGTTGGCATCTCCCAGTTTTCCTTTAACCGCCTTGAACTGGTCCAGAATGCCGCTGCCCGTCTGCTTACAAACACCAGAAGAAGAGAACACATCACCCCAGTCCTTTATTCCCTCCATTGGCTTCCTGTTCATTTTTGAGTTGAGTTTAAACTTTTATTGTTCGTTTTTAAAGCCCTTAATGGACTTGCCCCACGGTATTTATCTGAGCTTTTAACTGTGCGGGAACACGCTAGGGCTTTGAGGTCTTCCAAACAACTGGTGTTGGAAGTGCCCAGGTCCAAGTACAAGCACTGGGGTGATCGTGCCTTCTCAGTGGCTGCTTCCAGATTTTGAAATAAACTCCCTCTTAATTTGCGCACCTGGGCCTCTTCAGATCAAGACTGAAAACCCATTTATTTAGGGCGCCTTTCACTATTCAGTAGTGTGGTGAGTCTCTTTTTTAAAGCTTTTATTCTGTGTCTTAAATTGTATCTATGTTCTACTGTGAAGCACTTTGGTCCACCTCTATGTAGTTGTAAAGCACTATATAAATAAAGCACATTTACATTTACATTAATCAAAGCTTACTTAAGTTGTTTTACTATAAATAGTTAAAAGCTTATAAATATACACAATCAGAGATCTGAACTTTTTTGTTGACCTTGTTTTGAGATGGGTCTTTGTTTTTTTACTTTATAATTTATTTTTTGCAGCACTCCATGTTGTACTCCATGTTGAGTATGTTCAGAAGAATATAAATAAAGCCATATAAATAATAAATACTTGATAGACTGTATTTTTTTTACATTAGTAATTCGTTTTGCGCACAATTTTACATTATTTTTGGTAGTAAATTAATTTAAGCAAAACAAAAACTGAGGAGCCATTTGGGAGCTGAAAGAACCGGCTCCTTTTAGTGAGCTGAGCCAAAAGAACCGGCTCTTTTTAGAGGTATTCCCATCACTAATGTATATTATGTATACGCAGCACTTACTATACTATTTTGGGACCAATATTTAATACATATGTACAATTTTTATGTTTTTACCTAGGGTTCTAAACGCATTAGCTATTAAGCATAGTATAATGGGATTACCCGTTATACGATGAATTCACTTTACGAGCCCAACCGCGGAATGGATTTATTTCGTAACACTTTTGATTGAGAATAGTGTTGTTGATCACACTTTTTAGCCATTGCCTCAAAGTCTAGAGGTCAATCAATCAATCAATCAAATTTTATTTATATAGCCCTAAATCACCGAAGTCTCAAAGGGCTTCACAGAATGAAAAGAGGTCGTACAGAGACATCTTTTCAGTATAGGGTACACAACAGCATCCCCTGTCAAAGCTCCCAGAAGGGGAAGGAAAAACTCAAAAACCCCAAATTAGGGGAAAATCAGAAACCTCCAGAAGGGACCACAGGTGGGAGGAGCCCCCTTCCAGGCCCACAGGTTGAAGTGGATGCTGCATGTACCAGACACAGAAACAACATAAATTACAGAAAACATAATGTGCTATATAGTGCAGTGATGTCTTGACAGCAGGCAAGGCCATTGGGCAGGAACCATCCCACATTCCAGCCAGGTGGACTGCAGACGGCCGAACTCCTAACCCATGATGGTCGACCAACGCAGGACCCAATGGAGGCGGTCAAGTCAACCCTCACCATCTAGCTAGCCCCCTCCCCCAGCCGGAAGAGGGGGGCAGGAAAAAAGAAAAAGGAAGAAGGCTATAGACAGGCTAAATTAACTAAATGCTTTTGAATATAAATGTGTTTTTAGTCGGGATTTAAAGATTTCTACTGAGGTGGCTGCGCAAACTTCCATAGGTAGGGCATTCCATAGTACTGGCGCGCGAATGGAAAATGCCCTTGATCCCGCAGACTTCTTTTTAGCCCGTGGGGTCGATAGCAAACCGGCATTTTGCGATCGAAGTTGTCGGGGCGGAACATAAGGTGATACTAAGTCGACGAGATAGGAAGGAGCTAAACCGTGTAGAATTTTATAAGTAATTAACAGCACCTTAAAATCACATCTCACGTGTATTGGAGGTAATCCTTTTGTGGCAATTCTCAGAACAGATCTGAGGTGTTCATCACTCATAACACTCATAACACTCAAAGCTCTGGAAAATTGTCAGGATTTTCAAGGAGTTCAAAAAATGAAATAATCTCCTGTTTGAGGTCCCAGTCATATTGACATACTTTTCCTAAATTTAACCATCGGACATTAGAATGGTACAGTAACTTTTTGTGATCGGTGTTAGTTTCTATGAGGAAAAGAATACTGGTGATGGCGAAGTCCCCTCGCTCGATTAAAGTTTACAGGTTTTGCAACGTGGTCAACCAACAACACGGTTTTGCACAGTGCTTCCTAGTGAAGTATGGAGTGTAAGAACATTACCTCTTGAGCATCCCAACGTTTTTCCTGTCAGATGTGGTGGTCCATCAGTGGTAATGGTGATGAGCGTAATCCTAGGTAACTTGAGTCACTTTATGACCGTTGATATGGTGTTAAATAAATCTTCTCCTCGTGGTTTTCCTTTCCGGGATTCCATACTCAAAAGGACCTCCATTATCTCAAAATGAGTGGTGTTCTTTATACTGTATCAGTCACTGCTTTTGTCCAACGCCATAAAATATAATGAAAATGTTGCTACCTTATTGTTTAGCTTGTTAGTGAAGTGTTTTTCAAATACAGTCGGCCCCCGGTTTACAAACACCCTCTTTTACGAACATTTCGACTTACGAGCGTCCCCCACTTACGTGCAAACCTTTCGTCTTACGAACAATCTGACAAGCCAGCCATTGTATTAGTTCAGATATTTTCGCTCTGCTGCGTCAACAAAATTAATAGACGACGCTGGTCACGGCCACGGCAACGCTATTGTCACGGTGTCAGTCACGGAGTCAGTCACGGAGATGCCGATATGCTATTGGTCGATTAAGGTCACGTTCTCGGTCTCACTCACTGAGATGCTATTGGCCGGCGTCACGTCAATCACAGAAATGCCGATATGCTATTGGCCAAACGCCTTTATCTACCTTGATGGCACAGCTGGTCGGGACGGAAGGAAGGAGAGAAAATGAGTGAAAAATGGAAGGAAGGAATGTTGTGAAGACTTTGCTAACTTTATCTGGTAGACATGGCTTCTAAAATTGCAAGTGGCGGTAAAGGAAGAAGTAAGAGGATGATGACAATAGAAACCAAGCAGGAGATAATAAAAAAAATACGAAGGAGGCGCACGCATAGTTAACCTTGCTCGTGAGTATGGACGGAACCGCTCGGCAATCTTCTAAGGGCAAGACTTTCCTTGCCGGGGGACGAACCTTGCTCGACAACAAAATGGAGAGGCTTCTTCTATTATGGATTAAAGAGAAGGAAATCGCCGGTGATACCGTATGTTCTAGTTTGAGAAAAGTTCCCGTTTAAGAAAATAAATCAATAAATTCTGCGGGTTGGTCTCTGCTCCCCTCCGCCTCCACCCAGCTCAAGTCACGTCGCCCCAAAGGTAAATGTCATTTTTCCTTTGTATATGTTATTTAATTTAACTGTACAGTAGATTATGTTACTCATTTTTAATATGTGTATAAAGTCGTGATGTTTTTACCTAAGGTTTTTGCACACGTTGCACGCATTCACTTATTAACATAGGTTTGGATTGCCCGTCATACGAGCAGTTCAAGTTACGAGCGTAGCCGCTGAACGGATTAAGTTCGTAACACGGGGGCCCACTGTACTTCAATACGGCAAGTCACTTATTTTTTTTTTTCAAATTAGCTTTTGCGCTTGCTCATGAATAACCGCGGAACCTGAGTGGATTGAGGACCCCAGCCAACCACACGAGGAAGTGGATAGTCAATGATAGTTTTTTCACTGAAAGCGCACGCCAGGCGTGGAAACAAAAACATTCCCAAAAGGTAAAGTATCAAATCAAAGTCACAAAGTACAAACCCAAAATGTCTCAATGAAGAAGAATGTGGGATGAGAAAACAAGAGACATGGCGAGGATGCTTGGAGCGTGGCGAAGAAATAAGCAAACAACAAGCTCTCCTGTGCTGGCCGGTTATAAAGCCTTCGTGGTGGACTGTGAAGTCAGCCTAAAAGGCATCCTTTATGATATATATATATAATTTTAGAATGTTTTGCTCTTTCAGGTTTGTGTCGAATGGCTTTCACAGTATAAGTCATCATATCAAGGTGTCTAGCTTCTGTAGGCAAAATGATAATCAGACCAAACATCTCAAATAACGATGCAACAATTTAACTTCAATGTGATTCGAGGGTTTCTCTCTAAGTGCTCGATGTTCATCGTTGACTTTTTCATATCTCTTTCCAACTCTTTTGTCTTTATTTTACCCTGCTGTACCCAATGATAAGCCTTTGGAGCAGGTATCCCAAGATCGCAGGCAACCTGCCTCCAATTGCCATTTGCCTGAAGTACTGCAATCATTTGGGATTTTTTTCATTTCTCTTTCCCTTTTATTGAGACTGGTTGACATAAGGGTCATATTCAAACTGAGAATATAAATAGTTATGATTAAAATCAAAATCAATAAATATAAAGAAAATTTATCATTTAAAAAATATCAGATTATTATCATTTTGACTGTCACTGTTATCATTTCGAATGTAAAAAGGTATAAAGCCGGTCACCCTATTATACAGTGCATTCATTCATCGCTTTTACTACAAATCCCATATCAATCAATCAATCAAATTTTATTTGAATAGCCCTGAATCACCAAAGTCTCAAAGGGCTTCATAGATCAAAAGAGGTCATGTCGAGACTTCATACAGAGACATCTTTTCGGTGTAAGGTACACAACAGCATCCCCTGTCAAAGCTCCCAGAAGGAAAAGGAAAAACTCAAAAACCCCAATTTGGGGAACATCAGAAACCTTCAGAAGGAATCACAGGTGGGAGGAGCAACCTTCCAGGCCCACAGGTTGAAATGGATGCTGCATGTACCAAATACAGACAAATAGATACATATATATAGGCTATAATAATAATGGCTATATATATATATATATATATATATATATATATATATATATATATATATATATATATATATATATATATATATATATATGTATATATACATAGTGCCCAGCGTTAATGAGTCCACCCCCTCTGAAAAGTAACATTTTATATAATATTTAAATGAAAATAAAACAAATACTCTCAAAATATTCACAGATGAAGTTTATTATAACACCTGAACAGATAACTGAAACAAAAAAGTTTAATATAAGTTAGATGACTTAGATTTTTTAGCTTAACAGAAATTAGGGTGGCGCAGAAATGAGTACACCCCACAACAAAACCGCTAAATTCAGAACATTCAGTACTTTGTATGTCCTTCGTAATTTGCAATGACAGCTCCAAGTCTCCTGGGCATAGAATGGACAAGTTGGGAACATTTGGCAACATCAATCTTTTTCCATTCTTCTACTATGATCTCTTTCAGAGATTGGAGGTTGGATGGAGAGTGACACTCAACCTGTCTTCTTCAGAATTCCCCACAGATGCTCAATTGGGTTGAGATCAGGTGACATACTTGGCCATGGAATCAATGTCACCTTCTTGCTTTTCAGAAAGGCTGCACTGGCTTTAGATGTATGCTTGGGGTCATTGTCGTGTTGGAATAGGGGACGACGACCAAGGGCATGAAGGGATGGAAGCATCTTAGTGTTCAGTATGTGGCTGTACATTGCTGAATTCATGATGCCATCTATGAAATGCAGCTCCCCAACACCAGCAGCACTCATGCAGCCCACACAAGGACACTACCACCACCATGTTTCACTGTGGGCACCATGCACTTTTCTTTGTATTCTTCACACTTGCGACGCCAGACAGTTTTGAAGCCATCGGTTCCAAAGAGATTGATTTTGGTCTCATCACTCCACAGTATAGAGTCCCAGTAGCGCTCATCTTACATGAAATGGGCCATAGCAAACTCTAGACGGGCATTCTTGTGGCGGGGCTTTAGGAGAGGCTTCCTCCGAGGACGACATGCATGCATGCCTTTCCTCTGCACTGTCCGGCGTATTAGGTCACGAGACACAGGCACTCCAATTACACTTTGTACTTCCACAGATAAGTCCCTTGTACTTGCATGCCAGTTTTCTTCAACCTTTCTCATCACTAGACGTTCCTGCCGTGGTGTTAACTTTCGTGGTCGACCTGGATGTCTCTGTGCAATGGTTGGAGTTCCAGCTTTCTTAAACTTTTGAATTACTTTTGCAACTGTATTCTTACTAATAAGTAAGGCTTTACTTGTGGTCTTGTAGCCTCTCCCTTTCTGGTGTGCAGAAATTATTTTCTGGCGCAGATCTGGTGTCAGTTCTCTTCCATGTGGTGCCATTGTGGACAGCAGGGGTGGTTTGCTTCAGGTGACACCCTTTTGTAGCCAACTGCCTAATGAACACCTGTGTGATGACTAATTAGACTCACCTGTTGTTGAATGGTTAATCAATTACACATTAGGAGCCTAAATTGTAGCTTTGATCAGAGAACTACAGTGGGGTGTACTCCTTTTTGCACCACAGAAATTGAACTAAAACTGAGAAATATGTAATCTGAGTTATATTATTTAACTTTCTTATGAGTCAAATCTTCAACAGTTGCTGTATGAAACTTAACTTATGCACGTTTTATATTGTGATATATTGTTATATTGTGAAAAGTATAACTTTTTAAAGGGGGTGTACTCATTAACACTGGGCACTATATATATGCCAATGCAGGTCAGCTAGAATCGGAGTAATATGATCGAACTTTCTCATCTTGTCAATAGTCTCGCTGCTGGATTTTGTACAGACTGCAGGCTTTTGACACAGGACATGGGAAGCCCAGAAAACAGAACATGACAACAGTCTAGGCACAATGTAACAAATGCATGAATTGATGTTTCAGCATCGCTAAGAGAAAGAATGGGGCGAATTTTAGCTATATTTATTGCGAAGTTGAAAAAAACGCTGTTTTTGTCGTGTTATTAATATGTGTCCGGAAAGAGAGAGTTGAGTCAAATATCACGCCGAGGTTTTTTGCAAAACTACTTTGGGAAATAGTACGGTTATCCAGGTTCAATGTGGTATTCTTAATCAAGTGCTGATGATGAGCAGAGCCAATAATCTCTGTTTTACTAGGGTTAAGAAGCAGAAAATTGGAAGACATCCATTGTTTAATCTCAGCAAGGCTGGCCTCCAGTTTAAAGCACTTGCACGGATCTGTTATTTCTAAAGACATGTACAGTTGGGTATCATCAGCATAGCAATGAAAACTAATAGCATGTTTACGTATAATATCGCCAAGAGGAATCACGTAGATGTTGAACAGTAAGGGACCAAGTACCGACCCCTGCGGGACACCACACGAGACGGAGAAAGATTCAGAGATCGCATTGCCATAAGAGACACTATGCGTCCTTCCAAAGATGTAAAATCTGAACCAAGAAAGTGCTGATCCCAAGATACCAACACATGATTTAAGACATTCTATAAGAATATGATGATCAAGCAATAATAATATTGATGAGATGTTGGAATCCATGACTAAGAGAAGATCATTCATCAATTTTACAAGGGCTGTCTCAGTTGAGTGATTGGCCCTATAACTTGACTGAAGGACTTCAAATCTATTGTTATCCATCATAAAATCACTGAGCTGTTGGGCTACAACTTTCTCAAGAATTTTGGCAATAAACAAGATGTGAAACTGGTGAGGTTTCTTAAGTAATGGTTGAATAACGGCCGTCTTAAAAGCTTCAGGTACAATGCCAGAGGAGAGTGACAGATTGATAATATTCAAGACCGATGACCCTAAGACCGGGAATAAGTCTTTAACTAGTTTGCCTGGAAGCGGGTCGAGCATGCAGGCCGTCGGCTTTGCTGCATTAACCAGGTGTGTAAGACACTCTGGGGATACTAAATCAAACTGGGACAGGGTTACCAGACTTTCATGAACCTGATTGTCCGAACTAGCATCAGCAATCACAGCCGAGGGGGTGAGTGGCGCTGCGTTTTTTATTTCGTCCCTTGTTAGCTGAATCCGCTGAGTAAAGAATCCCATGAAATCGTGTGCTGAATGGAGGGAACTATGATTAATCTGCTGCTGTTGCTTTAGCTTTGCTACCGTATCAAATAAATATATTGAGGTGTTTTTTTGGGGGGGGGTTGAACTGTACAAGGCTATCAGTAAACAACAAACAGCACAACCAGACGGCTTCATCATCCTCACTTGGGATTTCAACCATGCTGATCTCAAAACTGTTCTCCCCATGTTTCATCAACAAATCCACTTTGCAACAAGAGGACATAACATTTTGGACTTTTACACTCAGCACAAAGGAGCGTACAAAGCCAACCCCCTCTCCCACATTGGTGCCTCTGACCACCTCACTATTATGCTAATGCCTGCATACAGACCAAGAGTGAAAGTCATCAAACCTGCACTGAAAGAAGTAAGGGTGTGGCCACAGGAGGCGACCTCAGCCCTACAGGACTGCTTTGAGTCAGCAGACTGGGACATTTTAAGGAAGCAGCCACCTACAACGGCATCACAGATATTGAGGAGTACGAAGACACAGTGACCTCCTACATCACCAAATGCAGGGACGACAATGCATCGTGAGGACAGCTGAGAGGATTATTGGTGCTCCACTCCCCTCGCTGCAAGAGCTGTACACCCCCCACCTCAGCTGCAAAGCCGTCACGATTGTCACCAATACAAGCCACCCTGCACACAGTCTGTTCAGCCTCCTGCCCTCCGGTAAGAGGTACAGAAGCCTCCGCTCCCGCACCACCCGACTCAGGAACAGCTTCATCCACCAGGCCGTGAGACTGTTGAACTCTCCCTCCTTCCCACCCGTGAAACTGCTGAACTCTCTCTCCTCCCCTCTCCCACATTCAGCCCCAGCCAGAAGAAACACCTAGCTGGCCCCCCACCTAAACTCAAACTTTGCTCGTGCACTTGCAAAATTTGCACAGACTTGCTGCTGCCATATTTATTTATAATTGTACTTCTATTGCACTAGTGATTACACTTAGAACTATAACAACTACCTCAAATGCACACAACTGGGACAACCACAGTCAGAGTTGTCTTGCTTTGTCTCATACTGTTGGACTGTCTTGTCATATCCTGCTACTTATGTCTTGTCTTGGGGTAATCTTGCCATACCTGGTTTTTCGTATTTAATTTTTAGTTTTAGTTATTAGTTTAGCAACGCTAGGCAAAGTAGATCAAATATACTGCACTTTACATTATTACTATAGATAAGAATCTAGTTTTTAGGATTGTCTCGTCTTGCGCACCTGCACTTTGTTATTGTACATGTAAAACGCAGAGGATAGTGAGAAACGCAATTTCGATTCCTTTGTATGTTAAGCACATGTGAAGAAATTGACAATAAACTTGACTTTGACTTTGACTTGACAATAATCATTGACATGCGCCGCTGAAAATGTTCTGGGGCTGACACTATGCAGAATGGCAATCTATTAAAGTGGAAACGGCCAAAGGGAGTTATGAACGTGGTGTATAGGGACGATTCAGGGGACAACGGGATTTGCCAGAATCCTCTATTGGCATCTAACTTGCTGAAGACCTTCACTCCTGCCAGAGAGTCAATAGTCTTTTCCACTGACGGCAGTATGTATTTCTCTCTGCCGACTGCTTCGTCAAGGCGGGTGAGGTCAACGTGCCCCGGAACCATGCCCGAACACCAGTCCGTTGGCTCCTCCACTCTGGATATGACACCGATGTCTTCCATTCGCTTGAGCTCCTCTTTTAATTTGCCTAGTAAAGGGATGGGAAACGGTCTTGGTGTGGCCAGGGAGTAGGGAATGGCTCTGTAGACTAGTTTTTAGCTTTACACTTGCGGGTCTGCTTAATATTAGGTCACTCCCTTCAAAAGCCCTTCTTGTAAATGATCTTATTACAGATCAAAATCTTAACGTGCTTGGTCTCTTTGAAACCTGGCTAAAATCAAATGAATTCTTACCATTAAATGAGGCCTTACCCGCAAACTTTGAGGGCTCACATGTTGCCTTGTAAAAAAGGGGGTGGTGTCGCCCTAATTTCAGAATCTGACCTTAGGCTTAGCACGAGCACGAGTCACACTTTCAAGACATTTGAGGCTCTCGTTATGCGATTGTGCTCCTCACCACCATTCTATGTGGTAGTTATTTACCGTCCTCCCGGTCCATACTCTGGATTCTTAGATGAATTCCCTGAACTTATGGCTGACTTAATAACTCACACAGATAATATATTAATTATGGGTGACTTCAATATTCATATGAACTCCCCATTGGAGCCACTTACTGTAGCTTTTCAAGCAATAATTGATGCATTTGGTTTTACACAAATAATAAAAGCAGCAACAAACCGGAATGGTAATATCTTAGACTTGGTGCTGACCCGTGGCCTAACTGCCTCAAACGTCACAATTCTGCCGCATACTAACGTCATGTCTGATCATTATCTTATAACATTTGAAGTCCTAGCTCAGTGTGGTCTTATTGTCCACAACCAAGGCTTTAAGAGCCGTGATATTAATTCTTCAACCACTGCTGCACTTTCTGAATTACTGCCTTCCGCAACAACTGCCTTTCCGTCTTTCACTGGTTCAGTCGATAAGCTCGTGAATGATTTTAATTCGGTTCTTTTAAATTCCCTAAATTCTATTGCGCCGCTGAAACTTAAAACTCGTCCGAAGCGGCACACTCCATGGTTTACGGAGGAAACACGTACGTGTAAATTGTTAGGTAGACAACTTGAGCGTAAATGGCGAACAACTAAACTCGAGGTTTTCCGTCAGGCCTGGTGCGATAGCTTGCTGAAATATAAAGAGGCTCTTAGGTTAGCAAAAACAAATAACAAATTACTTTTCCAAAATGATTAGTCTTAATAAAAACAACCCTAAATATTTATTTGAGACGGTAGCACAGCTAACACAACAGCAGCAGGTTAATCATAGTTCCCTCCATTCAGCACATGATTTCATGCAATTCTTTACTCAGCGGATTCAGCTAACAAGGGACGAAATAAAAAAGGCAGCGCCACTTACCCTCTCGACCGTGATTGTTGATGCTAGTTCGGACAATCAGGTTCAAGAAAGTCTGGTTACCCTGTCCCAGTTTGATTTAGTATCCCTGGAGTGTCTTACACACTTGGTTAATGCAGCAAAGCCGACGTCCTGCATGCTCGACCCGCTTCCAGGCAAACTCGTTAAAGATTTATTCGCGGTCTTAGGGTCATCTGTCTTGAATATTATCAACCTGTCACTCTCCTCTGGCATTGTACCTGAAGCTTTTAAGACGGCCGTCATTCAACCATTACTTAAGAAACCTCACCTAGATCCTGAAGATCTCTTTAACTATAGGCCAGTGTCACACCTTCCGTTTATCGCCAAAATTCTTGAGAAAGTTGTAACACAACAGCTTAGCGATTTTATGATAGACAAGAATAGATTTGAACTCCTTCAGTCAGGTTTTAGGGCCAACCACTCAACTGAGACAGCCCTAGTAAAAGTGACAAAAAAAAGTGATCTTCTTTTAGCCTTGGATTCCAACATCTCATCAATATTATTACTGCTTGATCTTAGTGCCGCATTTGACACTATTGATCATCATATTCTTATAGAACGTCTTAGATCATGTGTTGGTATCTCGGGATCAGCACTTTCTTGGTTCAGATCTTACATCCTGGGAAGGACGCATAGTGTCTCTTATGGCGATGCGATCTCTGAATCTTTCTCCGTCTCATGTGGTGCCCCGCAGGGGTCAGTACTTGGTCCCTTACTGTTCAACATCTACATGATTCCTCTCGGCGATATTATACGTAAACATGCTATTAATTTTCATTGCTATGCTGATGATACCCAACTCTATATGCCCTTAGAAATAACGGATCCGTGCAAGTGCAGAAAACTGGAGGCTTGCCTTGCCGAGATTAAACAATGGATGTCTTCCAATTTTCTGCTTCTCAACCCTAATAAAACTGAGATGTTATTTATTGGCCCAGCTCATCATAAGCACTTGCTTAAGAATACCACACTGAACCTAGAAAACTGTATTATTTCCCAAAGTAGTTCTGCAAAAAATCTCAGCATGATATTTGACTCAAATCTCTCCTTTCGAACACATTAATAACATGACAAGAACGGCGTTCTTTCACCTCCGAAATATAGCTAAAATTCACCCTATTCTTTCTCTTAGCGATGCAGATACAATAATTCATGCATTTGTTACATCGCGCCTAGACTATTGTAACATTTTGTTTTCTGGACTTCCCATGTCCTACATTAAAAGCCTGCAGTGTGTACAGAATGCAGCAGCGAGACTATTGACAAGGACGAGAAAGTTTGATCATATTACTTCGATTCTAGCTGACCTGCATTGGCTTCCAATACGCGTGAGATGTGATTTTAAGGTGCTGTTAATTACTTATAAAATTTTACACGGTTTAGCTCCTTCCTATCTTGTCGACTTAGTATCATCATATGTTCCGTCCCGACAACTTCGTTCACAAAATGCCGGTTTGCTATCGACCCCACGGGCTAAAAAGAAGTCTGCGGGATCAAGGGCATTTTCCATTCGCGCGCCAGTACTATGGAATGCCCCACCTATGGAAGTTCACGCAGCCACCTCAGTAGAAATTTTTAAATCCCGACTAAAAACACATTTATATTCAAAAGCATTTAGTTAATTGAGCCTGTCTGCAGCTTTCTTCTTTTTTCTTTTTCCTGCCCTCCTCTTCCGGCCTTCCGGGGGCTAGCTAGATGGTGAGGGTTGACCTGACCGCCTCCATTGGGTCCTGCGCTGGTCGACCATCACGGGTTAGGAGTTCGGCCGTCTGCGGTCCACCTGGCTGGAATGTAGGATGGTTCCTGCTCAATGGCTTTGCCTGCTGTCAAGACATCACTGCACTATATAGCACAATATTTTTTCTGTAATTAGGGCCCGAGCAGCTACCGCTGCGAGAGCCCTCTTGTTTTTCTCCGGATTATTATTATTAGGGCCCGAGCAGCTACCGCTGCGAGAGCCCAGCTACCGCTGCGAGAGCCCTCTTGTTTTTCTCCAGATTATTATTATTATTATTATTATTATTAGGGCCCGAGCAGCTACCGCTGCGAGAGCCCTCTTGTTTTTCTCCGGATTATTAGGGCCCGAGCAGCTACCGCTGCGAGAGCCCTCTTGTTTTTCTCCAGATTATTATTCTTATTATTAGGGCCCGAGCAGCTACCGCTGCGAGAGCCCTCTTGTTTTTCTCCGGATTATTATTATTATTAGGGCCCGAGCAGCTACCGCTGCGAGAGCCCTCTTGTTTTTCTCCGGATTATTATTATTATTATTATTATTATTATTAGGGCCCGAGCAGCTACCGCTGCGAGAGCCCTCTTGTTTTTCTCCAGATTATTATTATTATTATTATTAGGGCCCGAGCAGCTACCGCTGCGAGAGCCCTCTTGTTTTTCTCCAGATTATTATTATTAGGGCCCGAGCAGCTACCGCTGCGAGAGCCCTCTTGTTTTTCTCCAGATTATTATTCTTATTATTATTAGGGCCCGAGCAGCTACCGCTGCGAGAGCCCTCTTGTTTTTCTCCAGATTATTAGGGCCCGAGCAGCTACCGCTGCGAGAGCCCTCTTGTTTTTCTCCAGATTATTATTATTATTATTATTATTATTATTATTATTTACTGTGCAGCGCTTTTCCATTTTTGAGGGCCTAAACATGCACGAAAAGTCACCAAAATTTGCACATTTGTCGGGCCCGGTGAAAAATTTGATATTTTTGTGTTTCCCATAACAATGCAAAAAAAATGGCTCTGCAGCGCCACCTAAGGTTGAAAAAGTGCACCTGGTCCCGGCCCGTTTGACCTAGAGCTACGAAAATTTTTAGGCATATGTAGGACCTAGAGACCTACAAAAAAGTCAGCGCGAGCCATGTGCTCAGATGTACAGAAAAAGAGTTATGAATTTTTGAATGTGCATTTTTGGCCCATTTTTGCACGTTTGTAGGTCCCAAACTGCTCCTTGTTTCTCCTAAACGCTTTACTCAATCACCTTCAAATTTGCTGTGGTCCATATTCACACATAGGGGCACAAGTGGGCAAAATTTGGTGCAGATCCGCTGGCATATATGATAGGGGCGTGGCTTCAAATTATGTGTTGTATTTTTCCTTCGCCAAGAGGGACATAAACCTTAATAACTTTGATGTACTAGCTTAAAAAAATCTAAAACTTCATAGACACATGGAAACTTATGTCTTTAACACCTTTGAAAAAAGTTTTTTCAAATACCTACTAGCGCCGCCTAGTGGTTGATTAAAATGTCATTTTTTACACTTTCATGTATTGTGCTCAGTCTGTTTGAGTAAAACAAATGAAAATTGGTCAGAATATCATTAAGACATGGAATATTAAGGCTTTAAAATTTTACGACTTTTCGATAATGGGCGTAGTCTGCACGCCACCTCAAAGTCAGATGACTCGCCAAAACGAAAAAAGTGGCTGTAATTGGCCCCAAAATGGCCTTATGAGTGGAAAATAGCCTCTCACTCCCGGCCCGTTTGACCTAGAGCTCCAAAAATTTGTAGACTTATGTAGGACCTCGAGCCCTACAAAAAAGTCAGCGCGAGCCATATGCTCAGATGTACAGAAAGAGAGTTATGAATTTTTGAATGTGCACCTTTGGCCCGTTTTTGCTCATTTGCAGGTCCCGAACTGCTCCTTTTTTCTCCCAAACCCTTGACCTGATCGACTTCAAATTTGCTGTGATGTTTTATCTGACTGTGAGGCACAATTGTTCACATTTTTGTGATGATCCGCCATCAAATATGTTGGGGGCGGGGCTTTATATTATGCCTTTGATGATTACTTTGCCACATGTGAAACAAACCTTTATAACTCAGCTTTACAAGCTTGGAAAAATCTGAAAATTCACAGACACATGAAGACTCAAGCCCTTAACACAAGTGTTTAAAAAAATCTTCAATTGCTTATAAAGCCATCTAGTGGCAAACAAAAATGTCAGTCTGATGTCTCGCCAAAACGAACAAAGTTGCTGTGTTTGGTCCCAGATGGGCTTATCTTTTCTAAACTTCATATATTTGATGGGTTTCCAATGCGGAATACACCTATTAACGTATTTTTTGTTATAGTGCGAGCGCCACCTAGTGGCAGCCAAAAATATAGCATTTTTTAAACATTTTTATGTGTTTAGCTGAGCCCTTTGAAGTAATATCGCTGAAATTAAGTCTGAAAAGCCTCTAGACAGCCCTGCTGACCTCCACCAAATTTTACGAAGTTTCCATAATGGGTGTGGCCTCTACGGCCATTTTCATTCCGAAGCTTTATCTGTCCAGTAAAAGTTGCTGTAATTTTACCCAGATGATCTGATCTTCTCACAATTTCACACATTGGATGAAAATATTCTCCTGAACATATCGACAAAAATATATTCCAGTTTAAAGCTAGCGCCACCTAGTGGCTGCAAAAAATGTCATTAGTCGAACGATTACAGTCAATCCTGTTTGGTTTGACCTACAGCTATGAAACTTTGTAGGCAAATGAAGGACTGCATGCCCTACAAAAAAGTCAATACAAGTGATGTGCTAGGATGTACAGAAAAATTGTTATGAATTTTTTTAATGTGCAGTTTTGTCCCATTCTTAGACATTAGCTGGTCTCAAACTAGTGCCTTTTTCTCTTAAATGATTCACCCCATTACCTTCAACTTTGGCATGAATCATTATCCAACTGAGGGGCACACATAGTCCAAATATCGTGAAGATCTCTTGACATAAAAGATGGGGGCGGAGCTTCAAATTATGTTTAATACTTCCTTTGCCAAGAGTAACAAAAATAAGGTTGAAAAAGTGCACCTGGTCCCGGCCCGTTTGACCTAGAGCTACGAAAATTTTTAGACATATGTAGGACCTAGAGACCTACAAAAAAGTCAGCGCGAGCCATGTGCTCAGATGTACAGAAAAAGAGTTATGAATTTTTGAATGTGCATTTTTGGCCCATTTTTGCACGTTTGCAGGTCCCAAACTGCTCCTTGTTTCTCCTAAACGCTTTACTCAATCACCTTCAAATTTGCTGTGGTCCATATTCACACATAGGGGCACAAGTGGGCAAAATTTGGTGCAGATCCGCTGACATATATGATAGGGGCGTGGCTTCAAATTATGTGTTCAATTTTTCCTTCGCCAAGAGTGACATAAACCTTAATAACTTTGTTTTACTAGCTTAAAAAAATCTAAAACTTCATAGATACATGGAAACTTATGTCTTTAACACCTTTGAAAAAAGTTTTTTTAAATACCTACTAGCGCCACCTAGTGGTTGATTAAAATGTTATTTTTTACACTTTCATGTATTGTGCTCAGTCTGTTTGAGTAAAACAAATGAAAATTGGTCAGAATATCATTAAGACATGGAATATTAAGGTTTTAAAATTTTACGACATTTCGATAATGGGCGTAGTCTGCACGCCACCTCAAAGTCAGATGACTCGCCAAAATGAAAAAAGTGGCTGTAATTGGCCCCAAAATGGCCTTATGAGTGGAAAATAGCCTCTCACTCCCGGCCCGTTTGACCTAGAGCTCCAAAAATTTGTAGCCTTATGTAGGACCTCGACCTCTACAAAAAAGTCAGCGCGAGCCATGTGCTCAGATGTACAGAAAGAGAGTTATGAATTTTTGAAGGTGCACCTTTAGCCCGTTTTTGCTCATTTGCAGGTCCCGAACTGCTCCTTTTTTCTCCCAAACGCTTGACCCGATCGACTTCAAATTTGCTGTGATGTTTTATCTGACTCTGAGGCACAATTGTTCAAATTTTCGTGACGATCCGCAATCAAATATGGTGGGGGCGGGCCTTCATATTATGCCTTTGATGATTACTTTTCCACATGTGAAACAATTCTTTATAACTCAGCTTTCCAAGCTTGGAAAAAACTGAAACTTCACAGACACATGGAGACTCAAGCCCTTAACACAAGTGTTTAAAAAAATCTTCAATTGCTTATAAGGCCATCTAGTGGCAAACAAAAATGTCAGTCTGATGTCTCGCCAAAACGAACAAAGTTGCTGTGTTTGGTCCCAGATGGTCTTACCTTTTCTAAACTTCATATATTTGATGGGTTTCCAATGCGGAATACACCTATCAACGTATTTTTTGTTATAGTGCGAGCACCACCTAGTGGCAGCCAAAAATATAGCATTTTTTAAACGTTTTTATGTGTTTAGCATAGCCCTTTGAAGTAATATCGCTGAAATTAAGTCTGAAAAGCCTCTAGACAGCCTTGCTGACCTCCACCAAATTTTTCAAAGTTTCGATAATGGGCGTGGCCTCTACGACCATTTTCATTCCGAAACTTTATCTGTCCAGTAAAAGTTGCTGTAATTTGACCCAGATGATCTGATCTTCTCACAATTTCACACATTGGATGAAAATATTTTCCTGAACATATCGACAAAAATATATTCCAGTTTAAAGCTAGCGCCACCTAGTGGCTGCAAAAAATGTCATTGGTCGAAAGATTACAGTCAATTCTGTTTGGTTTGACCTACAGCTATGTAGGCAAATGAAGGACTGCAAGACCTACAAAAAAGTCAATAGAAGTGATGTGCTAGGATGTACAGAAAAATTGTTATGAATTTTTTTAATGTGCAGTTTTGTCCCATTCTTACACATGAGCTGGTCTCAAACTAGTGCCTTTTTCTCTTAAACAATTCACCCCATTACCTTCAACTTTGGCATGAATCATTACCCAACTAAGGGGCACACATAGTCCAAATATCGTGAAGATCTCTTGACATAAAAGATGGGGGCGGAGCTTCAAATTATGTTTAATATTTCCTTCGCCAAGAGTGACAAAAATCTTAATAACTCAGCTATGACAGCTTCAAACCATCTGAAACTTTCCTGGGACTTTAAAACTTTCAAATCATTTACAGTGCCACCCAGTGGCGGACAAAAATCTCATTTTTTATACTTTTATGTACTGTGAAATGCCTGTTTGACTAATTGAACTCAAAAATGGTCAGAAAAGCTATAACACATTGGAACATTAAGGTTCTCAACTTTTAAGTCTTTTCAATAAAGGGCGTGGCCTCTATGCAAACTCAAAATCCGATGTCTCACGAAAACGGTAAAAGTTGCTGTAATTGGACCTAGAAGATCTGATATTTTTAAAACTTCATATATGGGATGGGAGTCCAATGTGAAACACACCTACAAGCCTATTTTTTATCATAGTACGAGCGCCACCTAGTGGCAGCAAAATATATAGCAAATCCTTAATGTTTTTATGTACTCTGCTGAGCCCCTTGAAGTGATATCCCTTAAATGTTTTCTGAAAAGCCAGTGGCCATGCCTTATGCCCTCCTCAAATCAGTACGATGTTTCGACAGTGGGTGTGGCCTATATGGCATTGTAAATCACAAAATTGGAATAATAAAAGCTGCAGTAACTCCACCCACATTGTCCCACCTTATCTAAATTTTACATATTTGGTAAGAGTCCTGCACTGAAGTCATCTACAACTACTTTTTCATCGTTCATAGTCCTTGTTCATACCCCGACCTGTTCATACCCCAACGTGCACAGGTCTGCGAGGGCCCTTTATAGCTGCTTGCAGCTCTAGTTATTATTATTATTATTATTATTATTATTTACTGTGCAGCGCTTTTCCATTTTTGAGGGCCTAAACATGCACGAAAAGTCACCAAAATTTGCACATTTGTCGGGCCTGGTGAAAAATTGGATATTTTTGTGTTTCCCAAAACAATGCAAAAAAAATGGCTCTGCAGCGCCACCTAAGGTCGAAAAAGTGCACCTGGTCCCGGCCCGTTTGACCTAGAGCTACGAAAATTTTTAGGCATATGTAGGACCTAGAGACCTACAAAAAAGTCAGGGCGAGCCATGTGCTCAGATGTACAGAAAAAGAGTTATGAATTTTTGAATGTGCATTTTTGGCCCATTTTTGCACGTTTGTAGGTCCCAAACTGCTCCTTGTTTCTCCTAAACGCTTTACTCAATCGCCTTCAAATTTGCTGTGGTCCATATTCACACGTAGGGGCACAAGTGGGCAAAATTTGGTGCAGATCCGCTGGCATATATGATAGGGGCGTGGCTTCAAATTATGTGTTCAATTTTTCCTTCGCCAAGAGGGACAAAAACCTTAATAACTTTGATGTACTAGCTTAAAAAAATCTAAAACTTTATAGACACATGGAAACTTATGTCTTTAACACCTTTGAAAAAAGGTTTTTTAAATACCTACTAGCGCCGCCTAGTGGTTGATTAAAATGTCATTTTTTACACTTTCATGTATTGTGCTCAGTCTGTTTGAGTAAAACAAATGAAAATTGGTCAGAATATCATTAAGACATGGAATATTAAGGTTTTAAAATTTTTCGACATTTCGATAATGGGCGTAGTCTGCACGCCACCTCAAAGTCAGATGACTCGCCAAAACGAAAAAAATGGCTGTAATTGGCCCCAAAATGGCCTTATGAGTGGAAAATAGCCTCTCACTCCCGGCCCGTCTGACCTAGAGCTCCAAAAATTTGTAGCCTTATGTAGGACCTCGAGCCCTACAAAAAAGTCAGCGCGAGCCATATGCTCAGATGTACAGAAAGAGAGTTATGAATTTTTGAATGTGCACTTTTGGCCCGTTTTAGCTCATTTGCAGGTCCCGAACTGCTCCTTTTTTCTCCCAAACGCTTGACCTGATCGACTTCAAATTTGCTGTGATGTTTTATCTGACTGTGAGGCACAATTGTTCAAATTTTTGTGACGATCCGCCAACAAATATGTTGGGGGCGGGGCTTTATATTATGCCTTTGATGATTACTTTGCCACATGTGAAACAAACCTTTATAACTCAGCTTTACAAGCTTAGAAAAATCTGAAACTTCACAGACACATGGAGACTCAAGCCCTTAACACAAGTGTTAAAAAAAATCTTCAATTGCTTATAAGGCCATCTAGTGGCAAACAAAAATGTCAGTCTGATGTCTCGCCAAAACGAACAAAGTTGCTGTGTTTGGTCCCAGATGGTCTTATCTTTTCTAAACTTCATATATTTGATGGGTTTCCAATGCGGAATACACCTATTAACGTATTTTTTGTTATAGTGCGAGCGCCACCTAGTGGCAGCCAAAAATATAGCATTTTTTAAACGTTTTCATGTGTTTAGCTGAGCCCTTTGAAGTACTATCGCTGAAATTAGGTCTGAAAAGCCTCTAGACAGCCTTGATGACCTCCACCAAATTTTACGAAGTTTCGATAATGGGCGTGGCCTCTACGACCATTTTCATTCCGAAGCTTTATCTGTCCAGTAAAAGTTGCTGTAATTTGACCCAGATGATATGATCTTCTCACAATTTCACACATTGGATGAAAATATTCTCCTGAACATATCGACAAAAATATATTCCAGTTTAAAGCTAGCGCCACCTAGTGGCTGCAAAAAATGTCATTAGTCGAAAGATTACAGTCAATTCTGTTTGGTTTGACTGACAGCTATGAAACTTTGTAGGCAAATGAAGGACTGCAAGACCTACAAAAAAGTCAATAGAAGTGATGTGCTAGGATGTACAGAAAAATTGTTATGAATTTTTTCAATGTGCAGTTTTGTCCCATTCTTAGACGTTAGCTGGTCTCAAACTAGTGTCTTTTTCTCTTAAACGATTCACCCCATTACCTTCAACTTTGGCATGAATCATTATCCAACTGAGGGGCACACATAGTCCAAATATCGTGAAGATCTCTTGACATAAAAGATGCGGGCCGAGCTTCAAATTATGTTTAATACTTCCTTTGCCGAGAGTGACAAAAAGTCTTAATAACTCAGCTATGACAGCTTCAAACCATCTGAAACTTTCCTGGCCCTTTAAAAGTAATGCAATAATTTAGCTATGTGATAAACTTTCAAATCATTTACAGCGCCACCCAGTGGCGGACAAAAATCTCATTTTTTATACTTTTATGTACTGTGAAATGCCTGTTTGACTAAATGAACTAAAAAATGGTCAGAAAAGCTATGACACATTGGAACATTAAGGTTCTCAACTTTTATGACTTTTCAATAAAGGGCGTTGCCTCTATGCCAACTCAAAATCCCATGTCTCGCGAAAACGGTAAAAGTTGCTGTAATTGGACCTAGACGATCTGGTATTTTTTAAACTTCGTATATGGGATGGGAGTCCAATGTGAAACACACCTACAAGTCTGATTTTTATCATAGTACGCGCGCCACCTAGTGGCAGCAAAAAATATAGCAAATCCTTAATGTTTTTATGTACTCTGCTGAGCCCCTTGAAGTGACATCCCTTAAATGTTTTTTGAAAAGCCAGTGGCCATGCCTTATGCCCTCCACAAATCAGTACGATGTTTCGACAGTGAATGTGGCCTATATCGCATTGAAAGTCACAAAATTGGAACAATAAAAGCTGCAGTAACTCCACCCACATTGTCCCACCTTGTCTAAATTTTACATATTTGGTAAGAGTCCTGCACTGAAGTCATCTACAACTACTTTTTCATCCTTCATAGTCCTTGTTCATACCCCGACCTGTTAATACCCCAACGTGCACAGGTCTGCGAGGGCCCTTTATAGCTGCTTGCAGCTCTAGTTATTATTATTAGGGCCCGAGCAGCTACCGCTGCGAGAGCCCTCTTGTTTTTCTCCAGATTATTATTATTATTATTATTATTATTATTATTATTATTAGGGCCCGAGCAGCTACCGCTGCGAGAGCCCTCTTGTTTTTCTCCAGATTATTATTATTATTATTATTATTATTATTATTATTATTATTATTATTATTTACTGTGCAGCGCTTTTCCATTTTTGAGGGCCTAAACATGCACGAAAAGTCACCAAAATTTGCACATTTGTCGGGCCCGGTGAAAAATTGGATATTTTTGTGTTTCCCAAAACAATGCAAAAAAAATAGCTCTGCAGCGCCACCTAAGGTCGAAAAAGTGCACCTAGTCCCGGCCCGTTTGACCTAAAGCTACGAAAATTTTTAGGCATATGTAGGACCTAGAGAGCTACAAAAAAGTCAGCGCGAGCCATGTGCTCAGATGTACAGAAAAAGAGTTATGAATTTTTGAATGTGCATTTTTGGCCCATTTTTGCACGTTTGCAGGTCCCAAACTGCTCCTTCTTTCTCCTAAACGCTTTACTCAATCGCCTTCAAATTTGCTGTGGTCCTTATTCACACATAGAGGCACAAGTGGGCAAAATTTGGTGCAGATCCGCTGACATATATGATAGGGGCGTGGCTTCAAATTATGTGTTCAATTTTTCCTTCGCCAAGAGGGACAAAAACCTTAATAACTTTGATGTACTAGCTTAAAAAAATCTAAAACTTCATAGACACATGGAAACTTATGTCTCTAACACCTTTAAAAAAAGTTTTTTTAAATACCTATTAGCGCCGCCTAGTGGTTGATTAAAATGTCATTTTTTACACTTTCATGTATTGTGCTCAGTCTGTTTGAGTACAACAAATGAAAATTGGTCTGAATATCAATAAGACATGGAATATTAAGGTTTCAAAATTTTATGACTTTTCGATAATGGGCGTAGTCTGCACGCCACCTCAACGTCAGATGACTCGCCAAAACGAAAAAAGTGGCTGTAATTGGCCCCAAAATGGCCTTATGAGTGGAAAATAGCCTCTCACTCCCGGCCCGTCTGACCTAGAGCTCCAAAAATTTGTAGCCTTATGTAGGACCTCGAGCCCTACAAAAAAGTCAGTGCAAGCCATGTGCTCAGATGTACAGAAAGAGAGTTATGACTTTTTGAATGTGCACTTTTGGCCCGTTTTTGCTCATTTGCAGGTCCCGAACTGCTCCTTTTTTCTCCCAAACGCTTGACCTGATCGACTTCAAATTTGCTGTGATGTTTTATCTGACTGTGAGGCACAATTGTTCAAATTTTTGTGATGATCCGCCATCAAATATGTTGGAGGCGGGGCTTCATATTTTGCCTTTGATGATTACTTTGCCACATGTGAAACAAATCTTTATAACTCAGCTTTACCAGCTTAGAAAAATCTGACACTTCACATACACATGAAGACTTAAGCCCTTAACACAAGTGTTAAAAAAAATCTTCAATTGCTTATAAGGCCATCTAGTGGCAAACAAAAATGTCAGTCTGATGTCTCGCCAAAACGAACAAAGTTGCTGTGTTTGGTCCCAGATGGTCTTATCTTTTCTAAACTTCATATATTTGATGGGTTTCCAATGCGGAATACACCTATTAACGTATTTTTTGTTATAGTGCGAGCGCCACCTAGTGGCAGCCAAAAATATAGCATTTTTTAAACGTTTTCATGTGTTTAGCTGAGCCCTTTGAAGTACTATCGCTGAAATTAGGTCTGAAAAGCCTCTAGACAGCCTTGATGACCTCCACCAAATTTTACGAAGTTTCGATAATGGGCGTGGCCTCTACGACCATTTTCATTCCGAAGCTTTATCTGTCCAGTAAAAGTTGCTGTAATTTGACCCAGATGATATGATCTTCTCACAATTTCACACATTGGATGAAAATATTCTCCTGAACATATCGACAAAAATATATTCCAGTTTAAAGCTAGCGCCACCTAGTGGCTGCAAAAAATGTCATTAGTCGAAAGATTACAGTCAATTCTGTTTGGTTTGACTGACAGCTATGAAACTTTGTAGGCAAATGAAGGACTGCAAGACCTACAAAAAAGTCAATAGAAGTGATGTGCTAGGATGTACAGAAAATTTGTTATGAATTTTTTCAATGTGCAGTTTTGTCCCATTCTTAGACGTTAGCTGGTCTCAAACTAGTGTCTTTTTCTCTTAAACGATTCACCCCATTACCTTCAACTTTGGCATGAATCATGAATCATTATCCAACTGAGGGGCACACATAGGCCAAATATCGTGAAGATCTCTTGATATAAAAGATGGGGGCGGAGCTTCAAATTATGTTTAATAATTCCTTCGCCAAGAGTGACAAAAATCTTAATAACTCAGCTATGACAGCTTCAAACCATCTGAAACTTTCCTGGGACTTTAAAAGTCATGGAATAATGCAGCTATGTGATACACTTTCAAATCATATACAGCGCCACCCAGTGGCGGACAAAAATCTAATTTTTTATACTTTTATGTACTGTGAAATGCCTGTTTGACTAAATGAACTCAAAAATGGTCAGAAAAGCTATGACACATTGGAACATTAAGGTTCTCAACTTTTATGACTTTTCATTAAACGGCGTGGCCTCTATGCTAACTCAAAATCCAATGTCTCGCGAAAACGGTAAAAGTTGCTGTAATTGGACCTAGACGATCTTATATTTTTAAAACTTCATATATGGGATGGGAGTCCAATGTGAAACACACCTACAAGCCTCTTTTTTAATCATAGTACGAGCGCCACCCAGTGGCAGCAAAAAATATAGCAAAGCCTTAATGTTTTTATGTACTCTGCTGAGCCCCTTGAAGTGACATCCCTTAAATGTTTTTTGAAAAGCCAGTGGCCATGCCTTATGCCCTCCACAAATCCGTACGATGTTTCGACAGTGAATGTGGCCTATATCGCATTGAAAGTCACTAAATTGGAACAATAAAAGCTGCAGTAACTCCACCCACATTGTCCCACCTTGTCTAAATTTTACATATTTGGTAAGAGTCCTGCACTGAAGTCATCTACAACTACTTTTTCATCCTTCATAGTCCTTGTTCATACCCCGACCTGTTAATACCCCAACGTGCACAGGTCTGCGAGGGCCCTTTATAGCTGCTTGCAGCTCTAGTTATTATTATTAGGGCCCGAGCAGCTACCGCTGCGAGAGCCCTCTTGTTTTTCTCCAGATTATTATTATTATTATTATTATTATTATTATTATTAGGGCCCGAGCAGCTACCGCTGCGAGAGCCCTCTTGTTTTTCTCCAGATTATTATTATTATTATTATTATTATTATTATTATTTACTGTGCAGCGCTTTTCCATTTTTGAGGGCCTAAACATGCACGAAAAGTCACCAAAATTTGCACATTTGTCGGGCCTGGTGAAAAATTTGATTTTTTTGTGTTTCCCAAAACAATGCAAAAAAAATGGCTCTGCAGCGCCACCTAAGGTCGAAAAAGTGCACCTAGTCCCGGCCCGTTTGACCTAGAGCTACGAAAATTTTTGGGCATATGTAGGACCTAGAGACCTACAAAAAAGTCAGCAAGAGCCATGTGCTCAGATGTACAGAAAAAGAGTTATGAATTTTTGAATGTGCATTTTTGGCCCATTTTTGCACGTTTGCAGGTCCCAAACTGCTCCTTCTTTCTCCTAAACGCTTTACTCAATCGCCTTCAAATTTGCTGTGGTCCATATTCACACATAGAGGCACAAGTGGGCAAAATTTGGTGCAGATCCGCTGACATATATGATAGGGGCATGGCTTCAAATTATGTGTTCAATTTTTCCTTCGCCAAGAGTGACATAAACCTTAATAACTTTGATGTACTAGCTTAAAAAAATCTAAAACTTCATAGACACATGGAAACTTATGTCTTTAACACATTTGAAAAAAGTTTTTTTCAATACCTACTAGCGCCGCCTAGTGGTTGATCAAAATGTCATTTTTTACAGTTTCATGTATTGTGCTCAGTCTGTTTAAGTAAAAAAAGTGAAAATTGGTCAGAATATCCTTAAGACATGGAATATTAAGATTTTAAAATTTTATGACTTTTCGATAATGGGCGTGGTCTGCACGCCACTTCAAAGTCAGATGACTCGCCAAAACGAAAAAAGTGGCTGTAATTGGCCCCAAAATGGCCTTATGAGTGGAAAATAGCCTCTTACTGCCGGCCCATTTGACCTAGAGCTACAAAAGTTTGTAGCCTTATGTAGGACCTCGAGCCCTACAAAAAAGTCAGCGCGAGCCATATGCTCAGATGTACAGAAAGAGAGTTATGAATTTTTGAATGTGCACTTTTGGCCCGTTTTTGCTCATTTGCAGGTCCCGAACTGCTCCTTTTTTCTCCCAAACGCTTGACCCGATCGACTTCAAATTTGCTGTGATGTTTTATCTGACTGTGAGGCACAATTGTTCAAATTTTCGTGATGATCCGCCATCAAATATGTTGGGGGCGGGGCTTCATATTATGCCTTTGATGATTACTTTGCCACATGTGAAACAAACCTTTATAACTCAGCTTTACAAGCTTAGAAAAATCTGAAACTTCACATACACATGAAGACTTAAGCCCTTAACACAAGTGTTTAAAAAAATCTTCAATTGCTTATAAGGCCATCTAGTGGCAAACAAAAATGTCAGTCTGATGTCTCGCCAAAACGAACAAAGTTGCTGTGTTTGGTCCCAGATGGTCTTATCTCTTCTAAACATTACATATTTGATGGGTTTCGAATGCGGAATACACCTATCAACGTATATTTTGCTATAGTGCGAGCGCCACCTAGTGGCAGCCAAAAATATAGCATTTTTGAAACATTTTTACGTGTTTAGCTGAGCCCTTTGAAGTAATATCGCTGAAATTACGTGTGACAAGCCTCTAGACAGCCTTGCTGACCTCCACCAAATTTTACGAAATTTCGATAATGGGCGTGGCCTTTACGTCCATTTTCATTCCGAAAATTTAACGGACCAGTAAAAACTGCTGTAATTTGACCCAGATGATCTGATCTTCTCACAATTTCACACATTGGATGAAAATCTATTCCTGAAGACATCGACAAACATATATTCCAGTTTAAAGCTAGCGCCACCTAGTGGCTGCAAAAAATGTCATTAGTCGAAAGATTGGAGTCATCCCTGTTTGGTTTGACCTAACACTATAAAAGTTTTTAGGCATATGTAGGATTGTAAGACCTACAAAAAAGTCAATAAGAGTGATGTGCTAAGATGTACAGAATAATTTTTATGATTTTTTTTTTATGTGCAATTTTGCCCCATTCTTAGACATTAGCCGGTCTAAATCTAGTGCCTTTTTCTCTTAAACGGTTCACCCGATTAACTTCTACGTTGGCATGGACTATTAGCAGATATAGCGGCACAAATCTCCCAAAAATTGTGAAGATCCCATGACTTGTAAGATGTGGGCGGAGCTTCAAATTGTTTTGAATATTTCCTTCGCCAAGAGTGACAAAAACCTTAATAACTCAGCTGTTTCAGCTTCAAATCATGTGAAACACTTGCAAGGAGTTTAAAAGTCATGCCCTAATACAGCTATGTGATAAACATCCAAATCATTTACAGCGCCACCTAGTGGCGGACAAAAATCTAATTTTTTACACTCTCATGTACTGTGCAATGTCTGTTTGACTACATGAACTAAAAAATGGTCAGAAAAGCTATGACACAGTGGAGAATGAAGGTTCTCATTTTTTATGATTTTTTAATAAAAGGCGTGGCCTGTATGCCAGCTCAAAGTCCGATTTCTCAACAAAACAGTAAAAGTTGCTGTAATTGGACCTAGATGATTTGATGTTTGCAAAACTTCATATATGGGATGAGTGTCCAATGTGAAACACACCTACAAGCCTATTTTTTATCATAGTATGAGCGCCACCTAGTGGCAGCAAAAAATATAGCAAATCCTTAATGTTTTTATGTACTCTGCTGAGCCCCTTGAAGCGATATCCCTTAAATGTTTTCTGAAAAGCCAGTGGCCATGCCTTATGCCCCCCACAAATCAGTACAATGTTTCGACAGTGAATGTGGCCTATATGGCATTGAAAGTCACAAAATTGGAACAATAAAAGCTGCAGTACCTCCACACAACATTGTCCCATCTTGTCTAAATTTTACATATTTGGTAATAGTCCTGCACTGAAGTGATCAACAACAAATTTTTCATCATTCGTAGTCCTTGTTCATACCCCGACCTGTTCATACCTCAACGTGCACAGGTCTGCGAGGGCCCTTTATAGCTGCTTGCAGCTCTAGTTATTATTAGGGCCCGAGCAGCTACCGCTGCGAGAGCCCTCTTGTTTTTCTCCAGATTATTATTATTATTATTATTATTATTATTATTATTATTATTATTATTATTATTTACTGTGCAGCGCTTTTCCATTTTTGAGGGTCTAAACATGCACGAAAAGTCACCAAAATTTGCGCATTTGTCGGGCCCGGTGAAAAATTGGATATTTTTGTGTTTCTCAAAAGAATGCAAAAAAAATTGCTCTGCAGCGCCACCTAAGGTCGAAAAAGTGCACCTGGTCCCGGCCCGTTTGACCTAGAGCTACGAAAATTTTTAGGCATATGAAGGGCCTAGAGACCTACAAAAAAGTCAGCGCGAGCCATGTGCTCAGATGTACAGAAAAAGAGTTATGAATTTTTGAATGTGCATTTTTGGCCCATTTTTGCACGTTTGCAGGTCCCAAACTGCTCCTTGTTTCTCCTAAACGCTTTACTCAATCGCCTTCAAATTTGCTGTGGTCCATATTCACACATAGGGGCACAACTGGGCAAATTTTGGTGCAGATCCGCTGACATATATGATAGGGGCGTGGCCTCTAATTATGTGTTCAATTTTTCCTTCGCCAAGAGGGACAAAAACCTTAATAACTTTGATGTACTAGCTTAAAAAAATCTAAAACTTCATAGACACATGGAAACTTATGTCTTTAACACCTTTAAAAAAAGTTTTTTTAAATACCTACTAGCGCCGCCTAGTGGTTGATTAAAATGTCATTTTTTACACTTTCATGTATTGTGCTCAGTCTGTTTGAGTAAAACAAATGAAAATTGGTCAGAATATCATTAAGACATGGAATATTAAGGTTTTAAAATTTTACGACTTTTCGACAATGGGCGTGGTCTGCACGCCACTTCAAAGTCAGATGACTCGCCAAAACGAAAAAAGTGGCTGTAATTGGCCCCAAAATGGCCTTATGAGTGGAAAATAGCCTCTCACTCCCGGCCCGTTTGACCTAGAGCTCCAAAAATTTGTAGCCTTATGTAGGACCTTGAGCCCTACAAAAAAGTCAGCGCGAGCCATGTGCTCAGATGTACAGAAAGAGAGTTATGAATTTTTGAATGTGCACTTTTGGCCCGTTTTTGCTCATTTGCAGGTCCCGAACTGCTCCTTTTTTCTCCCAAACGCTTGACCCGATCGACTTCAAATTTGCTGTGATGTTTTATCTGACTCTGAGGCACAATTGTTCAAATTTTTGTGATGATCCGCCATCAAATATGTTGGGGGCGGGGCTTTATATTATGCCTTTGATGATTATTTTGCCACATGTGAAACAAACCTTTATAACTCAGCTTTACAAGCTTGGAAAAATCTGAAACTTCACAGACACATGAAGACTTAAACCCTTAACAAATGTGTTTAAAAAAATCTTAAATTGCTTATAAGGCCACCGAGTGGCAAACAAAAGTGTCCGTCTGATTTCTCGCGAAAACGAACAAAGTTGCTGTATTTGGACCCAGATGGTCTCATCTTTTCTAAACATTACATATTTGATGGGGTACCAATGCGGAAAACACCTATCAACGTATTTTTTGTTATAGTGCGAGCCCCACCTAGTGGCAGCCAAAAATATAGCATTTTTTAAACGTTTTTATGTGTTTAGCTGAGCCCTTTGAAGTAATATCGCTGAAATTAAGTCTGAAAAGCCTCTAGATAGCCCTGCTGACCTCCACCAAATTTTACGAAGTTTCGATAACGGGCGTGGCCTCTATGACCATTTTCATTCCGAAGCTTTATCTGTCCAGTAAAAGTTGCTGTAATTTGACCCAGATGATCTGATCTTCTCACAATTTCACACATTGGATAAAAATATTCTCCTGAACATATTGACAAAATATATTCCAGTTTAAAGCTAGCGCCACCTAGTGGCTGCAAAAAATGTCATTAGTCGAAAGATTACAGTCAATCCTGTTTGGTTTGACCTACAGCTATGAAACTTTGTAGGCAAATGAAGAACTGTAAGACCTACAAAAAAGTCAATAGAAGTGATGTGCTAAGATGTACAGAAAAATTGTTATGAATTTTTTTAATGTGCAGTTTTGTCCCATTCTTAGACATTAGCTGGTCTCAAACTAGTGCCTTTTTCTCTTAAAATCTTCACCCCATTACCTTAAACTTTGGCATTAATCATTATCCAACTGAGGGGCACACATAGTCCAAATATCGTGAAGATCTCTTGACATAAAAGATGGGGGCGGAGCTTCAAATTATGTTTAATATTTCCTTCGCCAAGAGTGACAAAAATCTTAATAACTCAGCTATGACAGCTTCAAACCATCTGAAACTTTCCTGGGACTTTAAACGTCATGCAATAATACAGCTATGTGATAAAATTTCAAATCATTTACAGCGCCACCCAGTGGCGGACAAAAATCTCATTTATTATACTTTTATGTACTGTGAAATGCCTGTTTGACTAAATGAACTCAAAAATGGTCAGAAAAGCTATGACACATTGGAACATTAAGGTTCCCAACTTTTATGACTTTTCAATAAAGGGCGTGGCCTCTATGCCAACTCAAAATCCGATGTCTCGTGAAAACGGTAGAAGTTGCTGAAAATGGACCTAGACGATCTGATATTTTTAAAACTTCATATATGGGATGGGAGTCCAATGTGAAACACACCTACATGCCAATTTTTTATCATAGTACAAGCGCCACCTAGTTGCAGCAAAAAAAAAGCCAATCCTTAATGTTTTTATGTACTCTGCTGAGCCCCTTGAAGTGATATCCCTTAAATGTTTTCTGAAAAGCCAGTGGCCATGCCTTATGCCCTCCACAAATCAGTACGATGTTTCGACAGTGGGTGTGGCCTATATGGCATTGAAAGTCACAACATTGGAACAATAAAAGCTGCAGTAACTCCACCCACAATGTCCCACCTTGACTAAATTTTACATATTTGGTAAGAGTCCTGCACTGAAGTCATCTACAACTACTTTTTCATCGTTCATAGTCCTTGTTCATACCCCGACCTGTTCATAGCCCAACGTGCACAGGTCTGCGAGGGCCCTTTATAGCTGCTTGCAGCTCTAGTTATTATTATTATTTACTGTGCAGCGCTTTTCCATTTTTGAGGGCCTAAACATGCACGAAAAGTCACCAAAATTTGCACATTTGTCGGGCCCGGTGAAAAATTGGATATTTTTGTGTTTCCCAAAACAATGCAAAAAAAATGGCTCTGCAGCGCCACCTAAGGTTGAAAAAGTGCACCTGGTCCCGGCCCGTTTGACCTAGAGCTACGAAAATTTTTAGGCATATGTAGGACCTAGGGAACTACAAAAAAGTCAGCGCGAGCCATGTGCTCAGATGTACAGAAAAAGAGTTATGAATTTTTGAATGTGCATTTTTGGCCCTTTTTTGCACGTTTGTAGGTCCCAAACTGCTCCTTGTTTCTCCTAAACGCTTTACTCAATCACCTTCAAATTTGCTGTGGTGCATATTCACACATAGGGGCACAAGTGGGCAAAATTTGGTGCAGATCCGCTGGCATATATGATAGGGGCGTGGCTTCAAATTATGTGTTCAATTTTTCCTTCGCCAAGAGGGACATAAACCTTAATAACTTTGATGTACTAGCTTAAAAAAATCTAAAACTTCATAGACACATGGAAACTTATGTCTTTAACACCTTTGAAAAAAAATTTTTTAATACCTACTAGCGCCGCCTAGTGGTTGATTAAAATGTCATTTTTTACACTTTCATGTATTGTGCTCAGTCTGTTTGAGTAAAACAAATGAAAATTGGTCAGAATATCATTAACCCATGGAATATTCAGGTTTTAAAATTTTACGACTTTTCGATAATGGGCGTAGTTTGCACGCCACCTCAAAGTCAGATGACTCGCCAAAACGAAAAAAGTGGCTGTAATTGGCCCCAAAATGGCCTTATGAGTGGAAAATAGCCTCTCACTCCCGGCCCGTTTGACCTAGAGCTCCAAAAATTTGTAGCCTTATGTAGGACCTCGAGCCCTACAAAAAAGTCAGTGCAAGCCATGTGCTCAGATGTACAGAAAGAGAGTTATGACTTTTTGAATGTGCACTTTTGGCCCGTTTTTGCTCATTTGCAGGTCCCGAACTGCTCCTTTTTTCTCCCAAACCCTTGACCTGATCGACTTCAAATTTGCTGTGATGTTTTATCTGACTGTGAGGCACAATTGTTCAAATTTTTGTGATGATCCGCCATCAAATATGTTGGGGGCGGGGCTTTATATTATGCCTTTGATGATTACTTTGCCACATGTGAAACAAACCTTTATAACTCAGCTTTACAAGCTTGGAAAAATCTGAAAATTCACAGACACATGAAGACTCAAGCCCTTAACACAAGTGTTTAAAAAAATCTTCAATTGCTTATAAAGCCATCTAGTGGAAAACAAAAATGTCAGTCTGATGTCTCGCCAAAACGAACAAAGTTGCTGTGTTTGGTCCCAGATGGGCTTATCTTTTCTAAACTTCATATATTTGATGGGTTTCCAATGCGGAATACACCTATTAACGTATTTTTTGTTATAGTGCGAGCGCCACCTAGTGGCAGCCAAAAATATAGCATTTTTTAAACATTTTTATGTGTTAATTTGAGCCCTTTGAAGTAATATCGCTGAAATTAAGTCTGAAAAGCTTCTAGACAGCCCTGCTGACCTCCACCAAATTTTACGAAGTTTCGATAATGGGTGTGGCCTCTACGGCCATTTACATTCCGAAGCTTTATCTGTCCAGTAAAAGTTGCTGTAATTTGACCCAGATGATCTGATCTTCTCACAATTTCACACATTGGATGAAAATATTCTCCTGAACATATCGACAAAAATATATTCCAGTTTAAAGCTAGCGCCACCTAGTGGCTGCAAAAAATGTCATTAGTCGAACGCTTACAGTCAATCCTGTTTGGTTTGACCTACAGCTATGAAACTTTGTAGGCAAATGAAGGACTGCATGTCCTACAAAAAAGTCAATACAAGTGATGTGCTAGGATGTACAGAAAAATTGTTATGAATTTTTTTAATGTGCAGTTTTGTCCCATTCTTAGACATTAGCTGGTCTCAAACTAGTGCCTTTTTCTCTTAAATGATTCACCCCATTACCTTCAACTTTGGCATGAATCATTATCCAACTGAGGGGCACACATAGTCCAAATATCGTGAAGATCTCTTGACAGAAAAGATGGGGGCGGAGCTTCAAACTATGTTTAATAATTCCTTCGCCAAGAGTGACAAAAATGTTAATAACTCAGCTATGACAGCTTCAAACCATCTGAAACTTTCCTGGGACTTTAAAAGTCATGGAATAATACAGCTATGTGATAAACTTTCTAATCATTTACAGCGCCACCCAGTGGCGGACAAAAATCTCATTTTTTATACTTTTATGTACTGTGAAATGCCTGTTTGACTAAATGAACTAAAAAATGGTCAGAAAAGCTATGACACATTGGAAGATTAAGGGTCTCAAATTTTATGACTTTTCATTAAAGGGCGTGGCCTCTATGCAAACTCAAAGTCTGATGTCTCCCCAAAACGGTAAAAGTTGCTGTAATTGGACCTAGATGATCTGATGTTTGCAAAACTTCATATATGGGATGGGAGTCCAATGTGAAACACACCTACAAGCCTATTTTTTTATCATAGTACGAGCGCCACCTAGTGGCAGCAAAAAATATAGCAAATCCTTAATGTTTTTATGTACTCTGCTGAGCCCCTTGAAGTGATATCCCTTAAATGTTTTCTGAAAAGCCAGTGGCCATGCCTTATGCCCTCCACAAATCAGTACGATGTTTCGACAGTGGGTGTGGCCTATATGGCATTGAAAGTCACAAAATTGGAACAATAAAAGCTGCAGTAACTCCACCCACATTGTCCCACCTTGTCTAAATTTTACATATTTGGTAAGAGTCCTGCACTGAAGTCATCTACAACTACTATTTCATTGTTCATAGTCCTTGTTCATACCCCGACCTGTTCATACCCCAACGTGCACAGGTCTGCGAGGGCCCTTTATAGCTGCTTGCAGCTCTAGTTAGGGCCCGAGCAGCTACCGCTGCGAGAGCCCTCTTGTTTTTCACCGGATTATTATTATTATTATTATTATTATTATTATTATTTACTGTGCAGCGCTTTTCCATTTTTGAGGGCCTAAACATGCACGAAAAGTCACCAAAATTTGCACATTTGTCGGGCCCGGTGAAAAATTGGATATTTTTGTGTTTCTCAAAAGAATGCAAAAAAAATTGCTCTGCAGCGCCACCTAAGGTTGAAAAAGTGCACCTGGTCCCGGCCCGTTTGACCTAGAGCTACGAAAATTTTTAGGCATATGTAGGACCTAGAGACCTACAAAAAACTCAGCGCGAGCCATGTGCTCAGATGTACAGAAAAAGAGTTATGAATTTTTGAATGTGCATTTTTGGCCCATTTTTGCACGTTTGCAGGTCCCAAACTGCTCCTTGTTACTCCTAAACGCTTTACTCAATCGCCTTCAAATTTGCTGTGGTTCATATTCACACATAGGGGCACAAGTGGGCTAAATTTGGTGCAGATCCGCTGACATATATGATAGGGGCGTGGCTTCAAATTATGTGTTCAATTTTTCCTTCGCCAAGAGGGACAAAAAGCTTAATAACTTTGATGTACTAGCTTAAAAAAATCTAAAACTTCATAGACACATGGAAACTTATGTCTTTAACACCTTTAAAAAAAGTTTTTTTAAATACCTACTAGCGCCGCCTAGTGGTTGATTAAAATGTCATTTTTTACACTTTCATGTATTGTGCTCAGTCTGTTTGAGTAAAACAAGTGAAAATTGGTCAGAATATCATTAAGACATGGAATATCAAGATTTTAAAATTTTATGACTTTTCGATAATGGGCGTGGTCTGCACGCCACTTCAAAGTCAGATGACTCGCCAAAACGAAAAAAGTGGCTGTAATTGGCCCCAAAATGGCCTTATGAGTGGAAAATAGCCTCTCACTCCCGGCCCGTTTGACCTAGAGCTCCAAAAATTTGTAGCCTTATGTAGGACCTCGAGCCCTACAAAAAAGTCAGCGCGAGCCATATGCTCAGATGTACAGAAAGAGAGTTATGAATTTTTGAATGTGCACTTTTGGCCCGTTTTTGCTCATTTGCAGGTCCCGAACTGCTCCTTTTTTCTCCCAAACGCTTGACCCGATCGACTTCAAATTTGCTGTGATGTTTTATCTGACTGTGAGGAAAAATTGTTCAAATTTTCGTGACAATCCGCAATCAAATATGTTAAGGGCGGGGCTTCATATTATGCCCTTGATGTTTACTTTGCCACATGTGAAACAAACCTTTATAACTCAGCTTTCTAAGCTTGGAAAAATCTGAAACTTCACAGACACATGAATACTCAAGCCCTTAACACATGTTTTAAAAAAAATCTTCAATTGCTTATAAAGCCACCTAGTGGCAAACAAAAATGTCAGTCTGATGTCTCGCCAAAACGAAAAAAGTTGCTGTGTTTGGTCCCAGAATGTCTTATCTTTTCTAAACTTCATATATTTAATGAGTTTCCAATGCGGAATACACCTATCAACGTATTTTTTGTTATAGTGCGAGTGCCACCTAGTGGCAGCCAAAAATATAGCATTTTTTAAACGTTTTTATGTGTTTAGCTGAGCCCTTTGAAGTAATATCGCTGAAATTAAGTCTGAAAAGCCTCTAGACAGCCTTGCTGACCTCCACCAAATTTTACAAAGTTTCCATAATGGGCGTGGCCTCTACGACCATTTTCATTCCGAAGCTTTATCTGTCCAGTAAAAGTTGCTGTAATTTGACCCAGATGATCTGATCTTCTCACAATTTCACACATTGGATGAAAATATTCTCCTGAACATATCGACAAAAATACATTCCAGTTTAAAGCTAGCGCCACCTAGTGGCTGCAAAAAATGTCATTAGTCGAAAGATTACAGTCAATCCTGTTTGGTTTGACCTACAGCTATGAAACTTTGTAGGCAAATGAAGGACTGCAAGACCTACAAAAAAGTCAATAGAAGTGATGTGCTAGGATGTAGAGAAAAATTGTTATGAATTTTTTCAATGTGCAGTTTTGTCCCATTGTTAGACGTTAGCTGGTCTCAAACTAGTGTCTTTTTCTCTTAAACGATTCACCCCATTACCTTCAACTTTGGCATGAATCATTATCCAACTGAGGGGCACACATAGGCCAAATATCGTCAAGATCTCTTGCCATAAAAGATGCGGGCCGAGCTTCAAATTATGTTTAATACTTCCTTTGCCGAGAGTGACAAAAATCTTAATAACTCAGCTATGACAGCTTCAAACCATCTGAAACTTTCCTAGCCCTTTAAAAGTAATGCAATAATTTAGCTATGTGATAAACTTTCAAATCATTTACAGCGCCACCCAGTGGCGGACAAAAATCTCATTTTTTATACTTTTATGTACTGTGAAATGCCTGTTTGACTAAATGAACTACAAAATGGTCAGAAAAGCTATGACACATTGGAACATTAAGGTTCTCAACTTTTATGACTTTTCAATAAAGGGCGTTGCCTCTATGCCAACTCAAAATCCCATGTCTCGCGAAAACGGTAAAAGTTGCGGTAATTGCACCTAGACGATCTGGTATTTTTTAAACTTCGTATATAGGATGGGAGTCCAATGTGAAACACACCTACAAGTCTGATTTTTATCATAGTACGAGCGCCACCTAGTGGCAGCAAAAAATATAGCAAATCCTTAATATTTTTATGTACTCTGCTGAGCCCCTTGAAGTGATATCCCTTAAATGTTTTCTGAAAAGCCAGTGGCCATGCCTTATGCCCTCCACAAATCACTACGATGTTTCGACAGTGGGTGTGGCCTATATGGCATTGAAAGTCACAAAATTGGAACAATAAAAGCTGCAGTTACTCCACCCACATTGTCCCACCTTGTCTAAATTTTACATATTTGGTAAGAGTCCTGCACTGAAGGGATCTACAACTAATTTTTCATCATTCATAGTCCTTGTTCATACCCCGACCTGTTCATACCCCAACGTGCACAGGTCTGCGAGGGCCCTTTATAGCTGCTTGCAGCTCTAGTTATTATTATTATTTACTGTGCAGCGCTTTTCCATTTTTGAGGGCCTAAACATGCACGAAAAGTCACCAAAATTTGCACATTTGTCGGGCCTGGTGAAAAATTGGATATTTTTGTGTTTCCCAAAACAATGCAAAAAAATTGGCTCTGCAGCGCCACCTAAGGTCGAAAAAGTGCACCTGGTCCCGGCCCGTTTGACCTAGAGCTACGAAAAATTTTTGGCATATGTAGGACCTAGAGACCTACAAAAAAGTCAGCGCGAGCCATGTGCTCAGATGTACAGAAAAAGAGTTATGAATTTTTGAATGTGCATTTTTGGCCCATTTTTGCACGTTTGTAGGTCACAAACTGCTCCTTCTTTCTCCTAAACGCTTTACTCAATCACCTTCAAATTTGCTGTGGTCCATATTCACACATAGGGGCACAAGTGTGCGAAATTTAGTGCAGATCCGCTGACATATATGATAGGGGCGTGGCTTCAAATAATGTGTTCAATTTTTCCTTCGCCAAGAGGGACAAAAATCTTAATAACTTTGATGTACTAGCTTAAAAAAATCTAAAACTTCATAGACACATGGAAACTTATGTCTTTAACACCTTTAAAAAAAGTTTTTTTAAATACCTACTAGCGCCGCCTAGTGGTTGATTAAAATGTCATTTTTTACACTCTTATGTATTGTGCTCAGTCTGTTTGAGTAAAACAAATGAAAATTGGTCAGAATATCAATAAGACATGGAATATTAAGGTTTTAAAATTTTACGACTTTTCGATAATGGGCGTAGTCTGCACGCCACCTCAAAGTCAGATGACTCGCCAAAACGAAAAAAGTGGCTGTAATTGGCCCCAAAATGGCCTTATGAGTGGAAAATAGCCTCTTACTCCCGGCCCATTTGACCTAGAGCTCCAAAAATTTGTAGCCTTATGTAGGACCTCAAGCCCTACAAAAAAGTCAGTGTGAGCCATATGCTCAGATGTACAGAAAGAGAGTTATGAATTTTTGAATGTGCACCTTTGGCCCGTTTTTGCTCATTTGCAGGTCCCGAACTGCTCCTTTTTTCTCCCAAACGCTTGACCCGATCGACTTCAAATTTGCTGTGATGTTTTATCTGACTGTGAGGCACAATTGTTCAAATTTTTGTGATGACAAAAATATATTCCAGTTTAAAGCTAGCGCCACCTAGTGGCTGCAAAAAATGTCATTAGTCGAAAGATTACAGTCAATCCTGTTTGGTTTGACCTACAGCTATGAAACTTTGTAGGCTAATGAAGGACAGTAAGACCTACAACAATGTCAATAGAAGTGATGTGCTAGGATGTACAGAAAAATTGTTATGAATTTTTTTAATGTGCAGTTTTGTCCCATTCTTAGACATTAGCTGGTCTCAAACTAGTGCCTTTTTCTCTTAAACGATTAACCCCATTACCTTCAACTTTGGCATGAATCATTATCCAACTGAGGGGCACACATAGTCCAAATATCGTGAAGATCTCTTGACAGAAAAGATGGGGGCGGAGCTTCAAATTATGTTTAATACTTCCTTCGCCAAGAGTGACAAAAATGTTAATAACTCAGCTATGACAGCTTCAAACCATCTTAAACTTTCCTGGGACTTTAAAAGTCATGCAATAATACAGCTATGTGATAAACTTTCAAATCATTTACAGCGCCACCCAGTGGCGGACAAAAATCTCATTTTTTATACTTTTATGTACTGTGAAATGCCTGTTTGACTAAATGAACTAAAAAATGGTCAGAAAAGCTATGACACATTGGAACATTAAGGTTCTCAACTTTAATGACTTTTCATTAAAGGGCGTGGCCTCTATGCCAACTCAAAATTCGATGTCTCGCGAAAACGGTAAAAGTTGCTGTAATTGGACCTAGACGATCTGATATTTTTAAAACTTCGTATATGGGATGGGAGTCCAATGTGAAACACAACTACAAGCCTATTTTTTCTCATAGTACGAGCGCCACCTAGTGGCAGAAAAAAATATAGCAAATCCTTAACGTTTTTATGTACTCTGCTGAGCCCCTTGAAGTGATATCCCTTAAATGTTTTCTGAAAAGCCAGGGGCCATGCCTTATGCCCTCCACAAATGAGTACGATGTTTCCACAGTGGGTGTGGCCCATACGGCATTGAGAGTCACAAAACTGTAACAATAATAGCTGCAGTAACTCAACCCAAATTGTCCCACCTTGTCTAAATTTTACATATTTGGTAAGAGTCCTGCACTGAAGTCATCTACAACTAAGTTTTCATCGTTCATACTCCTTGTTCATACCCCGGCCTGTTCATACCCCAACGTGCACAGGTCTGCGAGGGCCCTTTATAGCTGCTTGCAGCTCTAGTTATTATTATTATTAGGGCCCGAGCAGCTACCGCTGCGAGAGCCCTCTTGTTTTTCTCCAGATTATTATTCTTATTATTATTATTATTATTATTATTATTATTTACTGTGCAGCGCTTTTCCATTTTTGAGGGCCTAAACATGCACGAAAAGTCACCAAAATTTGCACATTTGTCGGGCCCGGTGAAAAATTGGATATTTTTGTGTTTCCCAAAACAATGCTAAAAAAATGGCTCTGCAGCGCCACCTAAGGTTGAAAAAGTGCACCTGGTCCCGGCCCGTTTGACCTAGAGCTACGAAAATTTTTAGGCATATGTAGGACCTAGAGACCTACAAAAAAGTCAGCGTGAGCCATGTGCTCAGATGTACAGAAAAAGAGTTATGAATTTTTGAATGTGCATTTTTGGCCCATTTTTGCACGTTTGCAGGTCCCAAACTGCTCCTTGTTTCTCCTAAACGCTTTACTCAATCACCTTCAAATTTGCTGTGGTCCATATTCACACAGAGGGGCACAAGTGGGCAAAATTTGGTGCAGATCCGCTGACATATATGATAGGGGCGTGGCTTCAAATTATGTGTTCAATTTTTCCTTCGCCAAGAGTGACATAAACCTTAATAACTTTGTTGTACTAGCTTAAAAATATCTAAAACTTCATAGATACATGGAAACTTATGTCTTTAACACCTTTGAAAAAAGTTTTTTTAAATACCTACTAGCGCCGCCTAGTGGTTGATTAAAATCTCATTTTTTACACTTTGATGTATTGTGCACAGTCTGTTTGAGTAAAACAAATGAAAATTGGTCAGAATATCATTAAGACATAGAATATTAAGGTTTTAAAATTTTACGACATTTCGATAATGGGCGTAGTCTGCACGCCACCTCAAAGTCAGATGACTTGCCAAAACGAAAAAAGTGGCTGTAATTGGCCCCAAAATGGCCTTATGAGTGGAAAATAGCCTCTCACTCCCGGCCCGTTTGACCTAGAGCTCCAAAAATTTGTAGCCTTATGTAGGACCTCGAGCCCTACAAAAAAGTCAGCGCAAGCCATATGCTCAGATGTACAGAAAGAGAGTTATGAATTTTTGAATGTTCACTATTGGCCCGTTTTTGCTCATTTGCAGGTCCCGAACTGCTCCTTTTTTCTCCCAAACGCTTGACTCGATCGCCTTCAAATTTGCTGTGATGTTTTATCTGACTGTCAGGCACAATTGTTCAAATTTTTGTGACGATCCGCCAAACAAATATGTTGGGGGCGGGGCTTTATATTATGCCTTTGATGATTACTTTGCCACATGTGAAACAAACCTTTATAACTCAGCTTTACAAGCTTGGAAAAATCTGAAACTTTACAGACACATGGAAACTTAAGCCCTTAACACAAGTGTTTAAAAAAATCTTCAATTGCTTATAAAGCCATCTAGTGGCAAACAAAAATGTCAGTCTGATGTCTCGCCAAAACGAACAAAGTTGCTGTGTTTGGTCCCAGATAGTCTTATCTTTTCTAAACTTCATATATTTAATGAGTTTCCAATGCGGAATACACCTATCAATGTAGTTTTTGTTATAGTGCGAGTGCCACCTAGTGGGAGCCAAAAATATAGCATTTTTTAAACGTTTTTATGTGTTTAGCTGAGCCCTTTGAAGTAATATCGCTGAAATTAAGTCTGAAAAGCCTCTAGACAGCCTTGCTGGCCTCCACCAAATTTTACGAAGTTTCGATAATGGGCGTGGCCTCTACGACCATTTTCATTCCAAAGCTTTATCTGTCCAGTAAAATTTGCTGTAATTTGACCCAGATGATCTGATCTTCTCACAATTTCACACATTGCATGAAAATATTCTCCTGAACATATCGACAAAAATATATTCCAGTTTAAAGCTAGCGCCACCTAGTGGCTGCAAAAAATGTCATTAGTCGAAAGATTACAAACAATCCTGTTTGGTTTGACCTACAGCTATGAAACTTTGTAGGCAAATGAAGGCCTGTAAGACCTACAAAAAAGTCAATAGAAAAGATGTGCTAGGATGTACAGAAAAATTGTTATGAATTTTTTAATGTGCAGTTTTGTCCCATTCTTAGACGTTAGCTGGTCTCAAACTAGTGTCTTTTTCTCTTAAAGGATTCACCCCATTACCTTCTACTTTGGCATGAATCATTATCCAACTGAGGGGCACACATAGTCCAAATATCGTGAAGATCTCTTGACATAAAAGATGCGGGCGGAGCTTCAAATTATGTTTAATACTTCCTTCGCCAAGAGTGACAAAAATCTTAATAACTCAGCTATGACAGCTTCAAACCATCTGAAACTTTCCTGGGACTTTAAACGTAATGCAATAATACAGCTATGTGATAAACTTTCAAATCATTTACAGCGCCACCCAGTGGCGGACAAAAATCTCATTTTTTATACTTTTATGTACTGTGAAATGCCTGTTTGACCAAATGAACTCAAAAATGGTCAGAAAAGCTATGACACATTGGAACATTAAGGTTCTCAGCTTTTATGACTTTTCATTAAAGGGCGTGGCCTCTATGCAAACTCAAAGTCTTATGTCTCGCCAAAACGGTAAAAGTTGCTGTAATTGGACCTAGACGATCTGATATTTTTAAAACTTCGTATATGGGATGGGAGTCCAATGTGAAACACACCTACAAGCCTATTTTTTATCATAGTACGAGCGCCACCTAGTGGCAGCAAAAAATATAGCAAATCCTTAACGTTTTTATGTACTCTGCTGAGCCCCTTGAAGTGATATCCCTTAAATGTTTTCTGAAAAGCCAGAGGCCATGCCTTATGCCCTCCACAAATCAGTACAATGTTTCGACAGTGGGTGTGGCCTATATGGCATTGAAAGTCACAAAATTGGAACAATAAAAGCTGCAGTAACTCCACCCACATTGTCCCACCTTGTCTAAATTTTACATATTTGGTAATAGTCCTGCACTGAAGTGATCTACAACTAATTTTTCATCATTCATAGTCCTTGTTCATACCCCGACCTGTTCATACCCCAACGTGCACAGGTCTGCGAGGGCCCTTTATAGCTGCTTGCAGCTCTAGTTATTATTATTATTTACTGTGCAGCGCTTTTCCATTTTTGAGGGCCTAAACATGCACGAAGAGTCACCAAAATTTGCACATTTGTCGGGCCCGGTGAAAAATTTCAGATTTTTGTGTTTCCTAAAACAATGCAAAAAAAATGGCTCTGCAGCGCCACCTAAGGTCGAAAAAGTGCACTTGGTCCCGGCCCGTTTGACCTAGAGCTATGAAAATTTTTAGGCAAATGTAGGACCTAGAGACCTACAAAAAAGTCAGCGTGAGCCATGTGCTCAGATGTACAGAAAAAGAGTTATGAATTTTTGAATGTGCATTTTTGGCCCATTTTTGCACGTTTGCAGGTCCCAAACTGCTCCTTGTTTCTCCTAAACGCTTTACTCAATCGCCATCAAATTTGCTGTGGTCCATATTCACACATAGGGGCACAACTGGGCAAAATTTCGTGCAGATCCGCTGACATATATGATAGGGGCGTGGCTTCAAATTATGTGTTCAATTTTTCCTTCGCCAAGAGGGACAAAAACCTTAATAACTTTGATGTACTAGCTTAAAAAAATCTAAAACTTCATAGACACATGGAAACTTATGCCTTTAACACCTTTGAAAAAAGTTTTTTTTAATACCTACTAGCGCCGCCTAGTGGTTGATTAAAATGTCATTTTTTACACTTTCATGTATTGTGCTCAGTCTGTTTGAGTAAAACAAATGAAAATTGGTCAGAATATCATTAAGACATGGAATATTAAGGTTTTAAAATTTTACGGCATTTCGATAATGGCCGTAGTCTGCACGCCACCTCAAAGTCAGATGACTCGCCAAAACGATAAAAGTGGCTGTAATTGGCCCCAAAATGGCCTTATGAGTGGAAAATAGCCTCTTACTCCCGGCCCATTTGACCTAGAGCTACAAAAGTTTGTAGCCTTATGTAGGACCTCGAGCCCTACAAAAAAGTCAGCGCAAGCCATATGCTCAGATGTACAGAAAGAGAGTTATGAATTTTTGAATGTGCACTTTTGGCCCGTTTTTGCTCATTTGCAGGTCCCGAACTGCTCCTTTTTTCTCCCAAATGCTTGACCCGATCGACTTCAAATTTGCTGTGATGTTTTATCTGACTGTGAGGAACAATTGATCAAATTTTTGTGAAGATCCGCCATCAAATATGTTGGGGGCGGGGCTTCATATTATGCCTTTGATGTTTACTTTGCCACATGTGAAACAAACCTTTATAACTCAGCTTTACAAGCTTGGAAAAATCTGAAACTTCACACACAAATGAAGACTTAAGCCCTTAACACATGTGTTTCAAAAGATCTTCAATTGCTTATAAGGCCATCTAGTGGCAAACAAAAATGTCAGTCTGATGTCTCGCCAAAACGAACAAAGTTGCTGTGTTTGGTCCCAGATGGTCTTATCTTGTCTAAACTTAATATATTTGATGGGTTTCCAATGCGGAATACACCTAACAACGTATTTTTTGTTATACTGCGAGCGCCACCTAGTGGCAGCCAAAAATATAGCATTTTTTAAACGTTTTTATGTGTTTAGCTGAGCCCTTTAATGTAATATCACTGAAATTAGGTCTGCTAAGCCTCTAGACAGCCCTGCTGACCTCCACCAAATTTTACGAAGTTTCGATAATGGCCGTGGCCTCTACGACCATTTTCATTCCGAAGCTTTATCTGTCCAGTAAAAGTTGCTGTAATTTGACCCAGATGATCTGATCTTCTCACAATTTCACACATTTTTTCTCCCAAACCCTTGACCTGATCGACTTCAAATTTGCTGTGATGTTTTATCTGACTGTGAGGCACAATTGTTCAAATTTTTGTGATGATCCGCCATCAAATATGTTGGGGGCGGGGCTTTATATTATGCCTTTGATGATTACTTTGCCACATGTGAAACAAACCTTTATAACTCAGCTTTACAAGCTTGGAAAAATCTGAAAATTCACAGACACATGAAGACTCAAGCCCTTAACACAAGTGTTTAAAAAAATCTTCAATTGCTTATAAAGCCATCTAGTGGCAAACAAAAATGTCAGTCTGATGTCTCGCCAAAACGAACAAAGTTGCTGTGTTTGGTCCCAGATGGGCTTATCTTTTCTAAACTTCATATATTTGATGGGTTTCCAATGCGGAATACACCTATTAACGTATTTTTTGTTATAGTGCGAGCGCCACCTAGTGGCAGCCAAAAATATAGCATTTTTTAAACATTTTTATGTGTTTAGCTGAGCCCTTTGAAGTAATATCGCTGAAATTAAGTCTGAAAAGCCTCTAGACAGCCCTGCTGACCTCCACCAAATTTTACGAAGTTTCGATAATGGGTGTGGCCTCTACGGCCATTTTCATTCCGAAGCTTTATCTGTCCAGTAAAAGTTGCTGTAATTTTACCCAGATGATCTGATCTTCTCACAATTTCACACATTGGATGAAAATATTCTCCTGAACATATCGACAAAAATATATTCCAGTTTAAAGCTAGCGCCACCTAGTGGCTGCAAAAAATGTCATTAGTCGAACGATTACAGTCAATCCTGTTTGGTTTGACCTACAGCTATGAAACTTTGTAGGCAAATGAATGACTAAATGCCCTACAAAAAAGTCAATACAAGTGATGTGCTAGGATGTACAGAAAAATTGTTATGAATTTTTTTAATGTGCAGTTTTGTCCCATTCTTAGACATTAGCTGGTCTCAAACTAGTGCCTTTTTCTCTTAAACGATTCACCCCATTACCTTCAACTTTGGCATGAATCATTATCCAACTGAGGGGCACACATAGTCCAAATATCGTGAAGATCTCTTGACATAAAAGATGGGGGCGGAGCTTCAAATTATGTTTAATACTTCCTTTGCCAAGAGTGACAAAAATCTTAATAACTCAGCTATGACAGCTTCAAACCATCTGAAACTTTCCTGGGCCTTTAAAAGTAATGCAATAATACAGCTATGTGATAAACTTTCAAATCATTTACAGCGCCACTAAGTGGCAGACAAAAATCTCATGTTTTATACTTTTATGTACTGTGAAATGCCTGTTTGACTAAATGAACTCAAAAATGGTCAGAAAAGCTATGACACATTGGAACATTAAGGCTCTCAACTTTTATGACTTTTCAATAAAGTGCGTGGCCTCTATGACAACTCAAAATCCGATGTCTCGCGAAAACGGTAAAAGTTGCTGTAATTGGACCTAGACGATCTGATATTTTTAAAACTTCATATATGGGATGGGAGTCCAATGTGAAACACACCTACGAGCCTATTTTTTACTATAGTACGAGCGCCACCTAGTGGCAGCAAAAAATATAGCTAATCCTTAATGTTTTAATGTACTCTGCTGAGCCCCTTGAAGTGATATCCCTTAAATGTTTTCTGAAAAGACAGCGGCCATGCCTTATGCCCCCCACAAATCAGTACGATGTTTCGACAGTGGGTGTGGCCTATATGGCATTGAAAGTCACAAAATTGGAACAAAAAAAGCTGCAGTAACTCCACCCACATTGTCCCGCCTTGTCTAAATTTTACATATTTGGTAAGAGTTCTGCACTGAAGTCATCTACAACTACTTTTTCATCGTTCATAGTCCTTGTTCCAATGTGCACAGGTCTGCGAGGGCCCTTTATAGCTGCTTGCAGCTCTAGTTATTATTATTATTTACTGTGCAGCGCTTTTCCAATTTTGAGGGCCTAAACATGCACGAAAAGTCACCAAAATTTGCACATTTGTCGGGCCCGGTGAAAAATTGCATAATTTTGTGTTTCCCAAAACAATGCAAAAAAAATGGCTCTGCAGCGCCACCTAAGGTTGAAAAAGTGCACCTGGTCCCGGCCCGTTTGACCTAGAGCTACGAAAATTTTTAGGCATATGTAGGACCTAGAGACCTACAAAAAAGTCAGCGCGAGCCATGTGCTCAGATGTACAGAAAAAGAGTTATGATTTTTTGAATGTGCATTTTTGGCCCATTTTTGCACGTTTGCAGGTCCCAAACTGCTCTTTGTTTCTCCTAAACGCTTTACTCAATCGCCTTCAAATTTGCTGTGGTCAATATTCACACATAGGGGCACAACTGGGCAAAATTTGGTGCAGATCCGCTGACATATATGATAGGGGCGTGGCTTCAAATTATGTATTCAATTTTTCCTTCGCCAAGAGTGACATAAACCTTAATAACTTTGTTGTACTAGCTTAAAAAAATCTAAAACTTCATAGACACATGGAAACTTATGTCTTTAACACCTTTAAAAAAATTTTTTTTAAATACCTACTAGCGCCGCCTAGTGGTTGATTAAAATGTCATTTTTTACACTTTCATGCATTGTGCTCAGTCTGTTTGAGTAAAACAAATGAAAATTGGTCAGAATATCATTAAGACATGGAATATTAAGGTTTTAAAATTTTACGGCATTTCAATAATGGGCGTAGTCTGCACGCCACCTCAAAGTCAGATGACTCGCCAAAACGAAAAAAGTGGCTGTAATTGGCCCCAAAATGGCCTTATGAGTGGAAAATAGCCTCTCACTCCCGGCCCGTTTGACCTAGAGCTCCAAAAATTTGTAGCCTTATGTAGGACCTCGAGCCCTACAAAAAAGTCAGCGCGAGCCATGTGCTCAGATGTACAGAAAAAGAGTTATGATTTTTTGAATGTGCATTTTTGGCCCATTTTTGCACGTTTGCAGGTCCCAAACTGCTCTTTGTTTCTCCTAAACGCTTTACTCAATCGCCTTCAAATTTGCTGTGGTCAATATTCACACATAGGGGCACAACTGGGCAAAATTTGGTGCAGATCCGCTGACATATATGATAGGGGCGTGGCTTCAAATTATGTATTCAATTTTTCCTTCGCCAAGAGTGACATAAACCTTAATAACTTTGTTGTACTAGCTTAAAAAAATCTAAAACTTCATAGACACATGGAAACTTATGTCTTTAACACCTTTAAAAAAAATTTTTTTAAATACCTACTAGCGCCGCCTAGTGGTTGATTAAAATGTCATTTTTTACACTTTCATGCATTGTGCTCAGTCTGTTTGAGTAAAACAAATGAAAATTGGTCAGAATATCATTAAGACATGGAATATTAAGGTTTTAAAATTTTACGGCATTTCAATAATGGGCGTAGTCTGCACGCCACCTCAAAATCAGATGACTCGCCAAAACGAAAAAAGTGGCTGTAATTGGCCCCAAAATGGCCTTATGAGTGGAAAATAGCCTCTCACTCCCGGCCCGTTTGACCTAGAGCTCCAAAAATTTGTAGCCTTATGTAGGACCTCGAGCCCTACAAAAAAGTCAGCGCGAGCCATGTGCTCAGATGTACAGAAAGAGAGTTATGAATTTTTGAATGTGCACTTTTGGCCCGTTTTTGCTCATTTGCAGGTTCCAAACTGCTCCTTTTTTCTCCCAAACGCTTGACCTGATCGACTTCAAATTTGCTGTGATGTTTTATCTGACTGTGAGGCACAATTGTTAAAATTTTTGTGATGATCCCTCATCAAATATGTTGGGGGCGGGGCTTTATATTATGCCTTTGATGATTACTTTGCCACATGTGAAACAAACCTTTATAACTCAGCTTTACAAGCTTGGAAAAATCTGAAAATTCACAGACACATGAAGACTCAAGCCCTTAACACAAGTGTTTAAAAAAATCTTCAATTGCTTATAAGGCCATCTAGTGGCAAACAAAAATGTCAGTCTGATGTCTCGCCAAAACGAACAAAGTTGCTGTGTTTGGTCCCAGATGGTCTTATGTTTTCTAAACTTCATATATTTGATGGGTTTCCAATGCGGAATACACCTATCAACGTATTTTTTGTTATAGTGCGAGCGCCACCTAGTGGCAGCCAAAAATATAACATTTTTTAAACGTTTTTATGTGTTTAGCTGAGCCCTTTGAAGTAATATCGCTGAAATTAAGTCTGCAAAGCCTCTAGACAGCCCTGCTGACCTCCACCAAATTTTGCGAAGTTTCGATAATGGGCGTGGTCTCTACGACCATTTTCATTCCGAAGCTGTATCTGTCCAGTAAAAGTTTCTGTAATTTTACCCAGATGATCTGATCTTCTCACAATTTCACACATTGGATGAAAATATTCTCCTGAACATATCGACAAAAATATATTCTAGTTTAAAGCTGGCGCCACCTAGTGGCTGCAAAAAATGTCATTAGTCGAAAGATTACAGTCAATCCTGTTTGGTTTGACCTACAGCTATGAAACTTTGTAGGCAAATGAAGGACTGCAAGACCTTCAAAAAAGTCAGTAGAAGTGATGTGCTAGGATGTACAGAAAAATTTTTATGAATTTTTTTATTGTGCAGTTTTGTCCCATTCTTAGACATTAGCTGGTCTCAAACTAGTGCCTTTTTCTCTTAAACGATTCACCCCATTACCTTCAACTTTGGCATGAATCATTACCCAACTGAGGGGCACACATAGTCCAAATATCGTGAAGATCTCTTGACATAAAAGATGGGGGCGGAGCTTCAAATTATGTTTAATATTTCCTTCGCCAAGAGTGACAAAAATCTTAATAACTCAGCTATGACAGCTTCAAACCATCTGAAACTTTCCTGGGCCTTTAAAAGTAATGCAATAATACAGCTATGTGATAAACTTTCAAATCATTTACAGCGCCACCCAGTGGCGGACAAAAATCTCATTTTTTATACTTTCATGTACTGTGAAATGCCTGTTGGACTAAATGAACTAAAAAATGGTCAGAAAAGCTATGACACATTGGAACATTAAGGTTCTCAAATTTTATGACTTTTCATTAAAGGGCGTGGCCTCTATGCAAACTCAAAGTTTGATGTCTCCCCAAAACGGTAAAAGTTGCTGTAATTGGACCTAGATGATCTGATGTTTGCAAAACTTCATATATGGGATGGGAGTCCAATGTGAAACACACCTACAAGCCTATTTTTTATCACAGTACGAGCGCCACCTAGTGGCAGCAAAAAATATAGCAAATCCTTAATGTTTTTATGTCCTCTGCTGAGCCCCTTGAAGTGATATCCCTTAAATGTTTTCTGAAAAGCCAGTGGCCATGCCTTATGCCCCCCACAAAACAGTACAATGTTTCGATAGTGGGTGTGGCCTATATGGCATTGAAAGTCACAAAATTGGAACAATAAAAGCTGCAGTAACTCCACACACATTGTCCCACCTTGTCTAAATTTTACATAATTGGTAATAGTCCTGCACTGAAGTGATCTACAACAAATTTTTCATCATTCATAGTCCTTGTTCATACCCCGACCTGTTCATACCCCAACGTGCACAGGTCTGCGAGGGCCCTTTATAGCTGCTTGCAGCTCTAGTTAGGGCCCGAGCAGCTACCGCTGCGAGAGCCCTCTTGTTTTTCTCCGGATTATTATTATTATTAGGGCCCGAGCAGCTACCGCTGCGAGAGCCCTCTTGTTTTTCTCCAGATTATTATTATTATTATTATTATTATTATTATTATTTACTGTGCAGCGCTTTTCCATTTTTGACGGCCTAAACATGCACGAAAAGTCACCAAAATTTGCACATTTGTCGGGCCCGGTGAAAAATTGGATATTTTTGTGTTTCCCAAAACAATGCAAAAAAAATGGCTCTGCAGCGCCACCTAAGGTTGAAAAAGTGCACCTGGTCCCGGCCCGTTTCACCTAGAGCTACGAAAATTTTTAGGCATATATAGGACCTAGAGACCTACAAAAAAGTCAGCGCGAGCTATGTGCTCAGATGTACAGAAAAAGAGTTATGAATTTTTGAATGTGCATTTTTGGCCCATTTTTGCACGTTTGCAGGTCCCAAACTGCTCCTTGTTTCTCCTAAACGCTTTACTCAATCACCTTCAAATTTGCTGTGGTCCATATTCACACATAGAGGCACAAGTGGGCAAAATTTGGTGCAGATCCGCTGACATATATGATAGGGGCGTGGCTTCAAATTATGTGTTCAATTTTTCCTTCGCCAAGAGTGACATAAACCTTAATAACTTTGATGTACTAGCTTAAAAAAATCTAAAACTTCATAGACACATGAAAACTTATGTCTTTAACACATTTGAAAAAAGTTTTTTTCAATACCTACTAGCGCCGCCTAGTGGTTGATTAAAATGTCATTTTTTACAGTTTCATGTATTGTGCTCAGTCTGTTTGAGTAAAACAAGTGAAAATTGGTCAGAATATCATTAAGACATGGAATATTAAGATTTTAAAATTTTATGACTTTTCGATAATGGGCGTGGTCTGCACGCCACTTCAAAGTCAGATGACTCGCCAAAACGAAAAAAGTGGCTGTAATTGGCCCCAAAATGGCCTTATGAGTGGAAAATAGCCTCTCACTCCCGGCCCGTTTGACCTAGAGCTACAAAAGTTTGTAGCCTTATGTAGGACCTCGAGCCCTACAAAAAAGTCAGCGCGAGCCATATGCTCAGATGTACAGAAAGAGAGTTATGAATTTTTGAATGTGCACTTTTGGCCCGTTTTTGCTCATTTGCAGGTCCCGAACTGCTCCTTTTTTCTCCCAAACGCTTGACCCGATCGACTTCAAATTTGCTGTGATGTTTTATCTGACTGTGAGGCACAATTGTTCAAATTTTCGTGATGATCCGCCATCAAATATGTTGGGGGCGGGGCTTCATATTATGCCTTTGATGTTTACTTTGCCACATGTGAAACAAACCTTTATAACTCAGCTTTCTAAGCTTGGAAAAATCTGAAACTTCACAGACACATGAATACTCAAGCCCTTAACACATGTTTAAAAAAAATTCTTCAATTGCTTATAAAGCCACCTAGTGGCAAACAAAAATGTCAGTCTGATGTCTCGCGAAAACGAACAAAGTTGCTGTATTTGCACCCAGATGGTCTTATCTTTTCTAAACTTCATATATTTAATGGGTTTCTAGTGCGGAATACACCTATCAACGTATTTTTTGTTATAGTGCGAGCGCCACCTAGTGGCAACCAAAAATATAGCATTTTTTTAACGTTTTTAAGTGTTTAGCTGAGCCCTTTGAAGTAATATCGCTGAAATTAAGTCTGAAAAGCCTCTAGACAGCCTTGCTGACCTCCACCAAATTTTACTAAGTTTCGATAATGGGCGTGGCCTCTATGACCATTTTCATTCCGAAGCTTTATCTGTCCAGTAAAAGTTGCTGTAATTTTACCCAGATGCTCTGATCTTCTCACAATTTCACACATTGGATGAAAATATTCTCCTGAACATATCGACAAAAATATATTCCAGTTTAAAGCTAGCGCCACCTAGTGGCTGCAAAAAATGTCATTAGTCGAAAGATTACAGTCAATCCTGTTTGGTTTGACCTACAGCTATGAAAATTTGTAGGCAAATGAAGGACTGCAAGGCCTACAAAAAAGTCAATAGAAGTGATGTGCTAGGATGTACAGAAAAATTGTTTTGAATTTTTTTAATGTGCAGTTTTGTCCCATTCTTAGACGTTAGCTGGTCTCAAACTAGTGCCTTTTTCTCTTAAACGATTCACCCCATTACCTTCAACTTTGGCATGAATCATTATCCAACTGAGGGGCACACATAGTCCAAATATCGTGAAGATCTCTTGACATAAAAGATGGGGGCGGAGCTTCAAATTATGTTTAATACTTCCTTTGCCAAGAGTGACAAAAATCTTAATAACTCAGCTATGACAGCTTCAAACCATCTGAAACTTTCCTGGGCCTTTAAAAGTAATGCAATAATACAGCTATGTGATAAACTTTCAAATCATTTACAGCGCCACCCAGTGGCGGACAAAAATCTCATTTTTTATACTTTTATGTACTGTGAAATGCCTGTTTGACTAAATGAGCTAAAAAATGGTCAGAAAAGCTATGACACATTGGAACATTAAGGTTCTCAACTTTTATGACTTTTCATTAAAGGGCGTGGCCTCTATGCAAACTCAAAGTCTGATGTCTCCCCAAAACGGTAAAAGTTGCTGTAATTGGACCTAGATGATCTGATGTTTGCAAAACTTCATATATGGGATGGGAGTCCAATGTGAAACACACCTACAAGCCTATTTTTTAATCACAGTACGAGCGCCACCTAGTGGCAGCAAAAATATAGCAAATCCTTAATGTTTTTATGTCCTCTGCTGAGCCCCTTGAAGTGATATCCCTTAAATGTTTTCTGAAAAGCCAGTGGCCATGCCTTATGCCCCCCACAAAACAGTACAATGTTTCGACAGTGGGTGTGGCCTATATGGCATTGAAAGTCACACAATTGGAACAATAAAAGCTGCAGTAACTCCACACACATTGTCCCACCTTGTCTAAATTTTACATATTTGGTAATAGTCCTGCACTGAAGTGATCTACAACAAATTTTTCATCATTCATAGTCCTTGTTCATACCCCGACCTGTTCATACCCCAACGTGCACAGGTCTGCGAGGGCCCTTTATAGCTGCTTGCAGCTCTAGTTATTATTATTATTATTATTATTATTTACTGTGCAGCGCTTTTCCATTTTTGAGGGCCTAAACATGCACGAAAAGTCACCAAAATTTGCACATTTGTCGGGCCCGGTGAAAAATTGGATATTTTTGTGTTTCCCAAAACAATGCAACAAAAATGGCTCTGCAGCGCCACCTAAGGTTGAAAAAGTGCACCTGGTCCCGGCCCGTTTGACCTAGAGCTACGAAAATTTTTAGGCATATGTAGGACCTAGAGACCTACAAAAAAGTCAGCGTGAGCCATGTGCTCAGATGTACAGAAAAAGAGTTATGAATTTTTGAATGTGCATTTTTGGCCCATTTTTGCACGTTTGCAGGTCCCAAACTGCTCCTTGTTTCTCCTAAACGCTTTACTCAATCGCCTTCAAATTTCCTGTGGTCCATATTCACACATAGGGGCACAAGTGGGCAAAATTTGGTGCAGATCCGCTGAGATATATGATAGGGGCGTGGCTTCAAATTATGTGTTCAAATTTTCCTTCGCCAAGAGGGACAAAAACCTTAATAACTTTGATGTACTAGCTTAAAAAAATCTAAAACTTCATAGACACATGGAAACTTATGTCTTTAACACCTTTAAAAAAACTTTTTTTAAATACCTACTAGCGCCGCCTAGTGGTTGATTAAAATGTCATTTTTTACAATTTCATGTATTGTGCTCAGTCTGTTTGAGTAAAACAAATGAAAATTGGTCAGAATATCATTAAGACATGGAATATTAAGGTTTTAAAATTTTACGACTTTTCGATAATGGGCGTAGTCTGCACGCCACCTCAAAGTCAGATGACTCGCCAAAACGAAAAAAGTGGCTGTAATTGGCCCCAAAATGGCCTTATGAGTGGAAAATAGCCTCTCACTCCCGGCCCGTTTGACCTAGAGATCCAAAAATTTGTAGCCTTATGTAGGACCTTGAGCCCTACAAAAAAGTCAGCGCGAGCCATGTGCTCAGATGTACAGAAAGAGAGTTATGAATTTTTGAATGTGCACTTTTGGCCCGTTTTTGCTCATTTGCAGGTCCCGAACTGCTCCTTTTTTCTCCCAAACGCTTGACCCGATCGACTTCAAATTTGCTGTGATGTTTTATCTGACTGTGAGGCACAATTGTTCAAATTTTTGTGATGATCCGCCATCAAATATGTTGGGGGCGGGGCTTTATATTATGCCTTTGATGATTACTTTGCCACATGTGAAACAAACCTTTATAACTCAGCTTTACAAGCTTGGAAAAATCTGAAACTTCACAGACACATGGAGACTCAAGCCCTTAACACAAGTGTTTCAAAAACATCTTCAATTGCTTATAAGGCCATCTAGTGGCAAACAAAAATGTCAGTCTGATGTCTCGCCAAAACGAACAAAGTTGCTGTGTTTGGTCCCAGATAGTCTTATCTTTTCTAAACTTCGTATATTTGATGGGTTTCCAATGCGGAATACACCTATCAACGTATTTTTTGTTATAGTGCGAGCGCCACCTAGTGGCAGCCAAAAATATAGCATTTTTTAAACGTTTTTATGTGCTTAGCTGAGCCCTTTGAAGTAATATCGCTGAAATTAAGTCTGAAAAGCCTCTAGACAGCCTTGCTGACCTCCACCAAATTTTACGAAGTTTCGATAATGGGCGTGGCCTCTACGACCATTTTCATTCCGAAACTTTATCTGTCCAGTAAAAGTTGCTGTAATTTGACCCAGATGATCTGATCTGCTCACAATTTCACACATTGGATGAAAATATTCTCCTGAACATATCGACAAAAATATATTCCAGTTTAAAGCTAGCGCCACCTAGTGGCTGCAAAAAATGTCATTAGTCGAAAGATTATAGTCAATCCTGTTTGGTTTGACCTACAGCTATGAAAATTTGTAGGCAAATGAAGGACTGCAAGGCCTACAAAAAAGTCAATAGAAGTGATGTGCTAGGATGTACAGAAAAATTGTTATGATTTTTTTTAATGTGCAGTTTTGTCCCATTCTTAGACATTAGCTGGTCTCAAACTAGTGCCTTTTTCTCTTAAACGATTCACCCCATTACCTTCAACTTTGGCATGAATAATTATCCAACTGAGGGGCACACATAGTCCCAATATCGTGAAGATCTCTTGACATAAAAGATGGGGGCGGAGGTTCAAATTATGTTTAATACTTCCTTTGCCAAGAGTGACAAAAATCTTAATAACTCAGCTATGACAGCTTCAAACCATCTGAAACTTTCCTGGCCCTTTAAAAGTAATGCAATAATTTAGCTATGTGATAAACTTTCAAATCATTTACAGCGCCACGCAGTGGCGGACAAAAATCTCATTTTTTATACTTTTATGTACTGTGAAATGCCTGTTTGACTAAATGAACTAAAAAATGGTCAGAAAAGCTATGACACATTGGAACATTAAGGTTCTCAACTTTTATGACTTTTCAATAAAGGCCGTTGCCTCTATGCCAACTCAAAATCCCATGTCTCGCGAAAACGGTAAAAGTTGCTGTAATTGGACCTAGACGATCTGGTATTTTTTAAACTTCGTATATGGGATGGGAGTCCAATGTGAAACACACCTACAAGTCTGATTTTTATCATAGTACGAGCGCCACCTAGTGGCAGCAAAAAATATAGCAAATCCTTAATGTTTTTATGTACTCTGCTGAGCCCCTTGAAGTGATATCCCTTAAATGTTTTCTGAAAAGCCAGTGGCCATGCCTTATGCCCTCCACAAATCAGTACGATGTTTCGACAGTGGGTGTGGCCTATATGGCATTGAAAGTCACAAAATTGGAACAATAAAAGCTGCAGTTACTCCACCCACATTGTCCCACCTTGTCTAAATTTTACATATTTGGTAAGAGTCCTGCACTGAAGGGATCTACAACTAATTTTTCATCATTCATAGTCCTTGTTCATACCCCGACCTGTTCATACCCCAACGTGCACAGGTCTGCGAGGGCCCTTTATAGCTGCTTGCAGCTCTAGTTATTATTATTATTTACTGTGCAGCGCTTTTCCAATTTTGAGGGCCTAAACATGCACGAAAAGTCACCAAAATTTGCACATTTGTCGGGCCCGGTGAAAAATTGGATAATTTTGTGTTTCCCAAAACAATGCAAAAAAAATGGCTCTGCAGCGCCACCTAAGGTTGAAAAAGTGCACCTGGTCCCGGCCCGTTTGACCTAGAGCTACGAAAATTTTTAGGCATATGTAGGACCTAGAGACCTACAAAAAAGTCAGCGCGAGCCATGTGCTCAGATGTACAGAAAAAGAGTTATGATTTTTTGAATGTGCATTTTTGGCCCATTTTTGCACGTTTGCAGGTCCCAAACTGCTCTTTGTTTCTCCTAAACGCTTTACTCAATCACCTTCAAATTTGCTGTGGTCAATATTCACACATAGGGGCACAAGTGGGCAAAATTTGGTGCAGATCCGCTGACATATATGATAGGGGCGTGGCTTCAAATTATGTGTTCAATTTTTCCTTCGCCAAGAGTGACATAAACCTTAATAACTTTGATGTACTAGCTTAAAAATATCTAAAACTTCATAGACACATGGAAACTTATGTCTTTAACACCTTTGAAAAAAGTTTTTTTAAATACCTACTAGCGCCGCCTAGTGGTTGATTAAAATGTCATTTTTTACACTTTCATGTATTGTGCTCAGTCTGTTTGAGTAAAACAAATGAAAATTGGTCAGAATATCATTAAGACATGGAATATTAAGGTTTTAAAATTTTACGACTTTTCGATAATGGGCGTAGTCTGCACGCCACCTCAAAGTCAGATGACTCGCCAAAACGAAAAAAGTGGCTGAAATTGGCCCCAAAATGGCCTTATGAGTGGAAAATAGCCTCTCACTCCCGGCCCGTTTGACCTAAAGCTACAAAAATTTGTAGCCTTATGTAGGACCTCGAGCCCTACAAAAAAGTCAGCGCGAGCCATATGCTCAGATGTACAGAAAGAGAGTTATGAATTTTTGAATGTGCACTTTTGGCCCGTTTTTGCTCATTTGCAGGTCCCGAACTGCTCCTTTTTTCTCCCAAACGCTTGACCCGATCGACTTCAAATTTGCTGTGATTTTTTATCTGACTGTGAGGCACAATTGTTCAAATTTTTGTGACGATCCGCCAACAAATATGTTGGGGGCGGGGCTTTATATTATGCCTTTGATGATTACTTTGCCACATGTGAAACAAACCTTTATAACTCAGCTTTCCAAGCTTGGAAAAATCTGAAACTTCACAGACACATGAAGACTCAAGCCCTTAATACATGTGTTTAAAAAAATCTTAAATTGCTTATAAGGCCACCTAGTGGCAAACAAAAATGTCAGTCTGATTTCTCGCGAAAACGAAAAAAATTGCTGTATTTGGACCCAGATGGTCTTATCTTTTCTAAACATTACATATTTGATGGATTTCCAATGCGGAATACACCTATCAACTTATTTTTTGCTATAGTGTGAGCGCCACCTAGTGGCAGCCAAAAATATAGCATTTTTTAAACGTTTTTATGTGTTTAGCTGAGCCCTTTGAAGTAATATTGCTGAAATTAAGTCTGACAAGCCTCTAGAGAGCCTTGCTGACCTCCATTAAATTTTACGAAGTTTCGATAATGGGCGTGGCCTCTGTGACCATTTTCATTCCGAAGCTTTATCTGTCCAGTAAAAGTTGCTGTAATTTGACCCAGATGATCTGATCTTCTCACAATTTCACACATTGGATAAAAATATTCTCCTGAACATAGCGACAAAAATATATTCCAGTTTAAAGCTAGCGCCACCTAGTGGCTGCAAAAAAAGTAATTAGTCGAAAGATTACAGTCAATCCTGTTTGGTTTGACCTACAGCTATGAAACTTTGTAGGCTAATGAAGGACTGTAAGACCTACAAAAATGTCAATAGAAGTGATGTGCTAGGATGTACAGAAAAATTGTTATGAATTTTTTTAATGTGCAGTTTTGTCCCATTCTTAGACATTAGATGGTCTCAAACTAGTGCCGTTTTCTCTTAAACGATTCACCCCATTACCTTCAACTTTGGCATGAATCATTATCCAACTGAGGGGCACACATAGTCCAAATATCGTGAGGATCTCTTGACATAAAAGATGGGGGCGGAGCTTCAAATTATGTTTAATACTTCCTTCGCCATGAGTGACAAAAATCTTAATAACTCAGCTATGACAGCTTCAAAACATCTGAAACTTTCCTGGGACTTTAAAAGTCATGCAATAATACAGCTATGTGATAAACTTTCAAATCATTTACAGCGCCACCCAGTGGCGGACAAAAATCTCATTTTTTATACTTTTATGTACTGTGAAATGCCTGTTTGACTAATTGAACTCAAAAATGGTCAGAAAAGCTATGACACATTGGAACATTAAGGTTCTCAACTTTTATTACTTTTCATCAAAGGGCGTGGCCTCTATGCCAACTCTAAATCAGATGTCTCGCAAAAACGGTAAAAGTTGCTGCTAGAAGATCTGATACTTTTAAAACTTCATATATGGGATGGGAGTCCAATGTGAAACACACCTACAAGCCTATTTTTTATCATAGTACGAGCGCCACCTAGTGGCAGCAAAAAATATAGCAAACCCTTAATGTTTTTATGTACTCTGCTGAGCCCCTTGAAGTGATATCCCTTAAATGTTTTCTGAAAAGCCAGTGGCCATGCCTTATGCCCTCCAGTAACTCTCCAGTAAAGCTGCAGTAACTCCACCCACATTGTCCCACCTTGTCTAAATTTTACATATTTGGTAAGAGTCCTGCACTGAAGTCATCTACAACTACTTTTTCATCGTTCATAGTCCTTGTTCATACCCCGACCTGTTCATACCCCAACGTGCACAGGTCTGCGAGGGCCCTTTATAGCTGCTTGCAGCTCTAGTTTATATTGTTTCTGTGTCTGGTACATGCAGCATCCACTTCAACCTGTGGGCCTGGAAGGGGGCTCCTCCCACCTGTGGTCCCTTCTGGAGGTTTCTGATTTTCCCCAAAATGGGTTTTTTGAGTTTTTCCTTCCCCTTCTGGGAGCTATGACAGGGAATGCTGTTGTCTACCTTATACTGAAAAGATGTCTCTGTACGACCTCTTTTCATCTGTGAAGCCCTTTGAGACTTCGGTGATTTAGTGCTATATAAATAAAATTTGATTGATTGATTGAACAAGGCTACATTTAAGTCATTGACTTCTGTATCACCTGCTTTCCCTTGCATAGTGGCTCATAGTGTATCTCCCTAAAACAGATAGAGACATGCGACCTGGGCCAAATAGTGGTCTGTCAGGTTTGACTAACTGAGTGTCACCCCCTGTAATGGCATGGAAGAGCTGGGCTGGGATAACTGAGACTTGTATCGATCTTAAACCTGACTTTGTGGCTCCTAATAGTCAAGTCAGCAAACCATGGGTCTAAGCCTGCATCTACTGAGCCTAGGAATAAGGGAGCTCCATCATTACTGTCTGTCTCTACAACATGTACTCAGTACAAAACAGTATATTGTACTGTTTTGGTGGACTTACAAACTTTGCTATAATGGCCCCATTTACCACATTGTGCTTTGACATGGCCAGGTGACTTTCTACATCTGTAGCATGTCTGGCGATCCGATGATGATGGCTGTGGCTTTGCTGATGAGTGCTTTTGGTGCTGAGTGTTCTTGGGTGTGAATGGTTTTTGTCTCCTGCTTTTTGTTACTGCGTCAATGTCCACCCTGCCCTCTCTGAGGTCGGATTGCTGCCTTTTTATCACTTCGGACTGTCTTGCCATGTTGACTGCTTATTGCAGCATGAGATCAGTGTCTAACTGCATCCTCTAAGATAAACTGGGGTCTCTAAGCCCCACCACATTGCGGTCTTATTAACTCGTCGTGGAGTGCCCCGTATTTGCAGTTTTCAGCTAGGGCATACAGTGTAGTAATAAAACCATCAACAGCTTCGCCTGGTTGCTGCCCCCTCTGATTGAATTTTGCTCTCTTATATATCACATTCTTGCTAGGCACAAAGTACGTTTCAAAAGTGATCTTTACCAAGATGTAATGCTGTGCGTCGGTTAATTCTTGACCCCGCAGGATGTCATCTGCTTCATCCCCCATGCAGTAGATCAGCGTGTTCACCTGATTATTCTCCGTGCTGAGATGGAGGTTGCTGGCTAGTCTGAATCTCTTGAACCTGCGTATCCACCGTTCCCAGTCCTGAGGCTTTGAAAAGTCGAATGCCTCAGGTGGTCGTATGGAGAATGTAGCTCTCGGACAAACGTTGGCATTCGCCATTAGCTGAGGAGGTTGTTGCTGCGCTGCAGGAGCAGCCATGCTGTTGCCGCCTTCGGACATCTTGTCTCTTGCTGACTTTAAAACTCTCCTTTCTGCTCCCAAAGTTGCTCTTCGTGCCCTTCTTACTGCTGCTCAACTTCTGACACCATGTCGTAGCATGGGTAGATGAAATGCAGTTGGTTTAAAGCAAGCTACATTTTATTTCGTTTCATTTAGTTAATTTAGCCTGTCTGTAGCCTTCTTCCTTTTTCTTTTTTCCTGCCCCCCTCTTCCGGCTGGGGGAGGGGGCTAGCTAGATGGTGAGGGTTGACTCGACCGCCTCCATTGGGTCCTGCGTTGTTCGACCATCATGGGTTAGGAGTTCGGCCGTCTGCAGTCCACCTGGCTGGAATGTGGAATGGTTCCTGCCCAATGGCCTTGCCTGCTGTCAAGACATCACTGCACTATATAGCACATTATGTTTTCTGTAATTTATGTTGTTTCTGTGTCTGGTACATGCAGCATTCACTTCAACCTGTGGGCCTGGAAGGGGGCTCCTCCCACCTATGGTCCCTTCTGGAGGTTTCTGATTTTCCCCTAATTTGGGGTTTTTGAGTTTTTCCTTCCCCTTCTGGGAGCTTTGACAGGGGATGCTGTTGTGTACCCTATCTGTACAACCTCTTTTCATTCTGTGAAGCCCTTTGAGACTTCGGTGATTTAGGGCTATATAAATAAAATTTGATTGATTGATTGATTTCGAACAATTTACGTGTAGTAATAGTGTACTTATTCAACACTGTCTAGTTTGCCAACATAAGCATTACAAAATCCGGTCGGGCGCTCATCCTGTTACGTCTTTCAAAGTAAAAGCATAACAGCTACTACCACAATAGCGATCTCAAGCTACAATTGTCACTAAGGAACCCCTTTTCAAGAACGGCGAAAAAAAAGGCAGACCACGATAGCGATCTCAAGCTACAATTGTCAATCGAACTTCTGGACAGTTGGTAGACCAATTACCTGTTTACATATGTAAAAGACAGACCTGTTTGTCTGATTTATGGAGTCAACTTGGCTTTAACTAAGGAGTACAACATTCGACAACACTTTGAAACAAAACACCTTCAAGTCCTGTCTTCAAGAGTCACAATCCAGTCTGTTTTCGATCTTTTCCTACAACCGATACACCTGATGCCGTAAAGGCTAGTTATATTGTGGCAGCAGAGATCACAAAATCAGCCCTTTAACGAGGGAGAGTTTGTGAAAAAATGCATGTTGAAAGTTTGTGGCGACATGTGCCCAGAAAAAAAGCAAGCCTTTTCAAACGTGAGCCTGAGCAGAAACACAGTAGCTGATTCCACATGTGAACTTGCCACCATTCTGTATGACCAGCCTTTGGAAAAGGGAAAAGATTTTGTTGCATTCTCCCTTGCTGTGGATGAGAGCAGCAACGCATCTGATACTGCTCAGCTGTCAGTCTGCATCCATGGAGTGCACTCCAATATGTGTGCTATGGAGGAGCTATTGGAATTCAAATCAATGCCTCAGCTCCACACCCAAAATTGCTCAGATGCGCTCCGTATTCGGCAGTACTTATCTATGTGAGCAACTTCTCCTCGATGAAGATGACAAAAACATCTCACAGGAAGGTTAAGGCGAAGCAGTGTGGTTTTCATCCCAGTCGGGGAAATGTGAAACAGCTCTACACCCTCGGTAGGATCCTTCAGGGTTCATGAGAGTCTGCCCAACCTGTCCACATGTGGTTTGTGGACTTGGAGAAGGTTTTCAAGTGTGACCCTTGAGGAGCTCTGTGGGGGGTGCTTCTGCAGTACGGCATACCTGACGCCTTGACACAGCTGTTCGTTCTCTGTACTTTTGATTTGATGATATATTGTGGTCTTGTTCATGAGTGACAGCAGGATGGAACGAAGATTGAGAAGCCGATCGGCGCAGTGTCTGCTCTACAAACCGGACTATATACCGGTCTGTTGTGGTAAAGAAAGAGCTGAACCGAGAGGCAAAGCTCTCAATTTACCAGTCTATCTACATTCCCACCCTCACGTATGGGTGAGTGTCATGACTGAATGAATGAGATCTCTAATGGAACGGGCTCAGTGTTAAGCCGCTGCTCCTCTGCGTTGAGGATAGCCAGATGAGGTGGCTCGGGCAACTGCTTTGGATGCCTCCTGGGCACCTCCCTGGTGAGGTATTTCGGGCATGTCACAGGGAGGAGGCCCCAGGGTAAACCCAGGACATGCTGGGGGGGGGACTATGTCTCTCGGCTTGCCCATGACCGCCTGAGCATCCTCCCGGAGGACCTGGACGAAGTGGCTGAGGAGAGGGAAGTCTGGACTTCCCTGGTCAAGCTGCTGCCCCCGCACATTACTCAAGACTACAGTGTTAGATGAATATACATAGAGCAATGTTTACTGAATCAAACATTTGCACTGCCAACATAGACATTATCAGTGAGAATAAGTGGATGTAGAAAATGGATGGATGGACCTTTACTATGAGTTACTCAAAGAGCTATTTCTAACCAAATTCATCATGTTAACGGTTGAGAACTTCACGAATTTGCCATAATGATCAAATGCAGCAATTCAAGCGTGATACGAGACAACATTGGTTTAGCTAAACGTGTGCCTCTTTTGTGTCGAAAAAAAAGACAAGCACAAAGCTGAATTTGTAGGTCAAGCAAGGAAAATTAACCAAAGCAGTCTATGCCGCCTTGCACTGTATGTGTTTGAATATGAATGTGTGCTCCAGCTGTGTATGCTATTTTTAAATATTATCTAGTGACAGATCTGCCCTTACCACAGATCTATTAGTCATTTAAGGACAATTAACAGTCCTGACCGACATTCCCATTTAAAGGGTTAAGACTTCTTGTGGGTCTCACGCTGCTCTAACGCAGTAAGGTTGAGTCAATGAAAGTCTGCTTAAGTCGGTGTTGAGGAGAATTTAATCTTGGTACTCACTGTCTACATTCTAAGGTGCCTGCCCGGTTTAAGTTAAATCTTAAACTCATTTAGTAACCACACACAAAAAAGTAAACCTCCAAGCAGTACAATGGATCTTTGCACTTGGAATGACCAGGATAGAATTTACTAGTCTCATACGACCGCTCTGACCCATTTTTATTTCCCTATAACCAACTTTGAGTAACTGTTTTATATCAAAAATGGCAGTTCCGCTGTGATTGGTTTAGTTGTTTATTCACTTTAGAAGACTAGGTGGATTATATATCAAGAATGACAAAATGCAGAATAAGATGCATTTTAGAGGGTTTAATTTGCAATAGCAAAGCCAGAAAAATATTTACATTTCAAAAAACACTGCAGTTGTACGTTCCTGTGTATATTTTATGAGAGTGAGGAATTAATACAATGGACACAAAATTCTTCTTTCACAGTCAACGTGAATACCTGATTATGTTCGCATAAAATTCAATGATCAGATGTAATCTTGTTCACCATATTCAACTATCAAAAGAAATCATTAATTGTTATTAAGCAGTTCTTATACAGACCTCATATATACAGGTAGCTTTACAACCAATAATCAGAAAAAGCATTCGTAATTTGATCATTTGAGTATTGGTTAATCAGTGGTGGGCCATCAGGGCCATCAAGGCCTTCTCTGCTGGCCTAATGTCAGAGAAATCTCTAAAGATGAGGACAAGCCGAGCTGCTAAGCAGCATAAAAAGTAACTCAGACCAGCCGAGATTGACTTTTCTTTGCCATGGCACAGGGAAAAAGCTTGGCCAACAAACTCATGCGTTGCCGGCACTAATTCATCGCTCAAGCGTCCCTGCCTGCTTTTTATTCATTTAGCAAAGCATTGCACATTACAAGACATAACAAAAAGAGCCAGTCGGGTGCCACCAACAGCTGGGCCAAGGTCCCAGCTCACACTTTCCTGCGCCAACAGCTTTCTTTAAGGACTGGGGCGAGATGAACTAGGATTGCATAGATGGATAGCAATGCACACCTTCTAGACAAGAAATAAGCACATAATGATGACAACCTAATATATGATTCCCTTCACACCTAACATAACCTGACATCATTGTCATTATGAACTATGATAATTGTAATAACTATAATGAAAGTCAATTTCATTTCAAATTGATTTTTACTATATATATATATATATATATATATATATATATATATATATATATATATATATATATATATATATATACTTTTTTAATTCATAAAAATATTCTCCATAATCTGTTCCTTTCGTGTCATGTTATATCCATTTGGTTACGCTCCTCTAGTGTTGTAGTTTTAAATTGGAATTTTTAGCCAATTAGAATTCAGCTAACTTGTGTCGTCTGTATGGCTGTATGTAATCTGGTTTAGGCAGAAGCCAGGGCATTCGCATCAACACGGCGCGGGCTTCTGCGCAAGCGCAGCTAGATATGTGAGTGGTCTGTATAACTTAATAGACAGCTGTAATATGCACTAAGAATTGAAAGAGATTGCTTCAATTTATGCAACCTAAAGCTTAGAGACTTTGCATCCCACTTATTATTCTACTTTTTCAGTATTTATACATACTAATAATTTTAATTTATTCATTTTTTTCATTTTTCTGCATTAACCACAGTGGCGGGGCGTGACTTTCACACGCATGCCTTCTGTGGTTCCAGACTCTCAAATAAATAGCCCCCATGCACATACGTACGCATTACTGGGCTACACAGGCTATTTTCCAGAGCTTTTAAATGTCAATAAACCCACATCAGCCATTAAAATGTGTCATTATACGTGATACTGTCAAAACTTAAAATATTGAAGAATAATTGAAAAAAAATATCCACTAAATTTTATGAAGTCCAAAATGCAAATCGTAGTTTAATATAAGAAGAATATATTTATATTCTTTATATTCATTCATTCTTTATATTCATTGAATATGAACGAAAGAAAATAACACAAATATATTGAAAATTAAACAATAAATAAAGAAAAGGCTTGCACTCACCAAACCAATCAGCAGTCACAATCGATCAATCTTTTCTCTCTCCTTATTTTTCTTCACCTTTCATTTCGTTAATCATTTGTTCTCTGTTAGGAGCAGAATTTCCCATTAATCATTTGTTCTCTGTTAGCAGAATTTTCCCTCTAACAACTCATGACCATTCGACATTTGTTCAAACAGGCAATTTTTCCTTTATTGACAATTGTTCGTATGTGATTTAGCAGGGAAGCAGGGAGGTTCCCTGCTTACTTCTGCATTTCTAAAGGGAGACCATCACCAGATGTTTCCTGCTTCGCGCTGACAATCTAATTTTACCGATCATCTCAAAAAGTGTGAGGAAATGTGTAGGACTATTGCCAAAAAGCAAGCATTGTTTTTTTTGTTTATCATCGAGTTTGTGAACTGTATTGTGAGCTTTGCATGTCTTCAAGTTAAAAGGTTACCTTCAGGGCTGGTGAATTTGTTACATGTCAGTTAACACGTTTTTGTTTAAAGCCGGTCAAAGCCTATTCTAGCTGATATCTTAAACAAACTTTAGGATCATTACATCACTTAGACATCTTGGACAGGGGTCTTTTTACCATCCTAGCGAGAATCATCTGGGCCACCTGTCTTTCACTTGCAGATGCCTAGTAACCCACCAAACACTAGGTATATGTATTGGTGTGATGTAGATAGATGTATTTGTGTGATTACCCACCATGGGACCAATGAAAGTTGCAGTGTCCTTCAGCTGATGCTCCAAGTATATCATTTAAATGTAACCCCAGTTGCTTAAGCCAGCAAGTTCATCAACACTTCAAAAATTACTCGACAATAACAGCATTTTTTAAAAAAATGTATTGCACACACAAACATTGAAAATAACAATGCTACTGCACCACATGGTGCGATGGATGTGGAATTGCACTTCACAGTGTCAAAACAAAGCCTGTTTCCCCAGTAGTGCACAGCCAAATATATGGAATTAAAAAAAAGTCTAAAAATCTGATGCCGTGCCCCATCAAATAGTATTTTTAAAAGTCACAACTGTTTTCCTTATTGTTGTCCCAGGTTTTGAGGTGCTACAGGCCAAATCTGAAGTCAATCAGATGGTTGAGGACAGGGGTGCCCAAACATATTTGCTCCAAGATTGACTTTTCCAGCAGCCAACCTCATGCAATGTACCCGTTGGGAAGGAAGGGGAATCCCACATTTTTGTAAGGAGCTGTTATTGGTATCCCAATAACCAGTGGAATATACAGCTCAGCACCGATATACTAAATGAATAGCTCCTCTTTTGCTGTAATATCACCAAACAACGTTTAAGTTATAGCAATTGACACGTTACGAATGAAAATACACATCTACTGATGAATGAACATCTGTGTCACTCATGCACAGATTCACGCAACTGCAGTGAGAGACAGAGTCTGACTTGCTCAGCTTACTTGTGCTTGCAGTACTTATCGCTTCTCCTTTCAGACAGGGAAGAGTAAAATGACACAGGCAGGACAGACCCATTTATTGGGCGGTAACTATGGGACGAGTTTTGTGTTTTATTTTTTTATTTGCTTGTTAGCCAAGACGATGCATCTTATCAAGCCACTGTATTATACTAAAACAGCCAAATTTTGTAAGAAAGCCAACCAACACGTTCAGCCTTGGCATGCTTTTATCTGAAATTCCACATGGAACTGAGATCGCAACAACGGTCTACTATTTTACCATCCCAGAGTGAGCATCATCCAATATTAATAACAAGTGTCCTATTTTTCTTCTTTGAGTTTTTGTTTTTGGCTTGTTAGCTGTGCGGTCCAGCGGGATACTGCAATCGACTCATTGACCACCCCTCATCTAGGACAAGGTCCAAAAATAGAACCCCAGAGAATGTGCAAAACATGGATAAAAATTGATATACATTAAATTATAGTGTCACAGTTCACCAGTTCAGCCACCTCACTTCCAGCTTCACCACACCCGCTCAGCCCTCCTGCTAATCAGCCTCAAACACTAACACCTGCAACCACTTACCCGCTCAGTATAAAGCCCGGTCACTTCCCTCCACAACCCGCCAGATCGTCTCTATGCGCTACGCCGAGCTTTCCAGCAATTCCTCCTGCCAGCCTGCCTGTTGTCCGACCCTGTTTGCCCTTGACCACCCGATTGCCTGCCGAATTGACTGGATCCTTGGTATTTCGACCCTGCCTGCCTCTGCCTCTGCCTCTGAACAAAGCGAACAGTTTGTTAGGAACGCCTCGCAAGTTTCGGGGTCACCTTCGTAGCGTTCTGGGACGCCAATTTGGGGCTCGGGCCGGTCATGAGGCAGAAAATTGGGCAGATGATTGGGAGCGGATAACGGCTGGGTGATGGATCGGCGCGCTGGGTCTATTTGGATTGTCCAGATCGTACTGTTACGGCGGGAGGAGAGAGGACCCAAGAGCACGCACGCACTAGTAAGGGCAATGGCAGAGCGTTCATTGAACAGAAGGTGCAGGTAGTCGTGGGGGCTGACGGGAGCGTGGCACAGAGGTCTGGGGGGTTCCGGAGTCAGGAGAGCCGGGGTTTGGCTGGGGGTCGGGCAAAGGGAGAGAGACAGGAGGGGGGCTCGGGCAGACAGGTTAAGACGGCAGGCTAGCGGGTGGTCAGAGGCAGGCAGAGTCGAAATACCAAGGATCCAGTCAATTCGGCAGGCAATCGGGTGGTCAAGGGCAAACAGGGTCGGACAACAGGCAGGTTGGCAGGAGGAATTGCTGGAAAGCTCAGCGTAGCACATAGAGACGATCTGGCGGGTTGTGGAGGGAAGTGACCGGGCTTTATACTGAGCGGGTAAGTGGTTGCAGGTGTTAGTGTTCGAGGCTGGAGCGAGAGATGGTACAGCCCATATTTAATGCCAATCAGTTCTATTATCCAGGGCAAGAGTTCTGCTTACCAAAAGTGGCCCACTGGGCACTCACATTCCAAAAGTACAGGCCAAAAATGGGATATGAATACAGCTCATACTGTATTCTGTACCTCTTAAAACATGACTGCAACTGCCTTTTTTGTACTCTTGTTCAAGTGTGTACCAATTTTCATAGGTCTAGTACCGGGACTCTTTTTGTTTTGTTTTATAAATAATAATTGCACGTATTTACTGTCCTGTTCCCTTACTGCCTCCCTGCAACGCGTCACTACAATTCTGGTCAGCTATTGGTCGCGTCTACTTACGGAGATGGTGGTCTGCTATTGGTCGGCCTCACTCGTTTCAAAATGGTGGAATGGTAAAGCTTTGTTCGATTGTGAGTGGTTACAAAACCATATTTATAGTGCATTTTACTGCTTAATTCAAAGTTGAAAGGGTTAGCCATGGGTCCCAAGATTGCTAGTGATGTTAAAGAGAGAAGTAAGAAGATGATTTATATGGACACGATGCCGGAGATAACCCTTATTAGGGAACATTGGTATTACAAGCGCCACTCAAAGGTAAATAAATCCTTTCTATGTTTTTTATTTAATATGTTTTCTGATTGTATATATGTATATTATATATACATAGCACATACTATACTATTTTGGTACCAATTTTTAATATGTACAGTATGTACAATTTTGATGTTTCTGCCTGGGGTTCTAAACACATTAGCTATTTAACATAGAGTTGGACTGCCCGTCATACGGTGAATTCGGCATAAGAGCCCAACCGCGGAACGGAATGATGTTGTAACAAGGGGGCCCACTGTATATTAAAAGTATTTTATATCTTAACAGTATGTTTTTTCTTTCTTTATTTATTTTCTTTCAAGGGTCCTGGGAAGGCTGGCACTCACTGTGCCCTGGACTGTGGCTCAGGTATTGGTCGAGTAACCAAAGGAGTTCTCCTTCCAGTGTTTGAGAAAATGGAGATGGTGGACATGATGGAGCACTTCCTCCTCCATGCCCATGAAGATTACTTGGGTGATGATGCAGACCGTATTGAAACCTACTACTGCTATAAGCTACAAGAATTTACACCTCCAAAGAACAAGTATGATGTCATCTGGATGCAGTGGGTGGCATGTAGGTAGCACAAATATGAGCATATGTTTCAATCCCTTGAATAATCAACACAATTTCTTGCATGTTCATCTGTTAGGCACACTCCACAGTATTTTTGTCCACACAACCAGAGGGATCAATAGTAACACTTGGTGTCTCAGGCTTCCACCTTCTAGCCTCAATGATTCACTGAGTTTGGCTCCAACCCTAACCCCAATATAACAGTATTGTTAGAGTCTAACTGTGACAAGTGGTGTTCCAGGTGTGCTCCCCATAGTTTTTATCCCACGAGCCATAGCCAACCTCATTGGACATCAGGGACAATACTCACCCACAACACAATCTGTTTGAACTGCTGCCATCAAGTAGACGCAGCAGGAGCCTGAGGGCCAGGAGAGCCAGGCTGGCAAACAGCTTCTACCCACAGGCCATCTGGATTCTTAACAAATCCCTATTTAGAAACGTTATTGGATGGCTGAATTGTTAAAGACATAAATAGATTTAGACTGCAAAAACCACCTTAAAGACAGCTTTATAGCAGGGACATAATTTAATTAGCGGCATTTAAAAGAGATGGTTTGCTTCAAGGCATGGGTATAAACATGGAAATAAACTACAAATTAGACTGATTACAAAATTTATCATCTGCGACTCGTCCAAAATGAACATTCTTGAACTTGTGCAAGACCATAACATTATATGTGTGAAGTTTCCAGAAGAGTGGTATCTTCAGTAATGCCTGTTGTTATTCTTTCTTTTTAGGCCACCTGACAGACAAAGACCTGATGAACTTCCTTATTCGTTGCAAGAAGAGTTTGGGTTTGAATGGTGTCATTATTATAAAAGATAATATGGCACGACAGGGTTGCAAGTTGGACACCATTGACAGCAGCATTAGTCGACACGTGGACATCATGAAGAGCATTATTTACAAGGCTGGCCTAGAGATCTTGGCTGTTGAGAGACAGGACGGCTTACCAGAAGTCATCATGCCTGTATGGATGATTGCAATGAAATAAAAAGTCTTGCGAACATACCTTTAATGCTCTTTTGTAGAAATGCACTTTTAATTCATTTAGCAACCTGAATCACCAGTTAAAAATAGGTTTTACTGAAACAGGTTCTAGTACATAATTTGTCTTTCCCTTTTAAATTGGTGGTAAAGTGTCAGTAATTTTTGGACAAGATCCAAATTCTTAGTGAGAGTTCATATGAACTAAAGTAGCATTTTAATCTTCTTCAAACCATTTTACATTGCATTTATACGGTACCAGCATCTCCACTTCAAATAAAAAATTGCTTTGATTTGCTTTCATGTGTGGTATGTCATTTTTTGCACTATTTGCAACCTGTCAGAATAATTGTAAAACTAGCGATACATTTGCCACAATAAATATAAGTGCTTGCAAAGAAGAAATGCTTTGCCATGAGAATGGATGCACTGCTTGCAAGGAAACAATGTTTGCTATGAGAAGGTTGCCATGAGAAGGTAGCTGACTGGAACTTCACCATGGGAAGGACGACCCTGCCAGCCTTCTGTCAGTTTTGTTTGGTTGTGGGTTTATTTTGTTGTTGGTGAGTTCTATTCAGTTGTAGGTTCATGTTTATATTTCCCTTATGTCTGCCTTTTCTCTCTGTCTCGTTTGTTTCTGTCTCGTTTGTTTGATATCATCCACCTGTTGTCCGCATGTTCCTGCTCCTTGTGTGTCAGCCAATTAGGGTTCCCCCTCTCGTTCCCTCCCAGATGAATTGGTTAGCTATTAATACTAATAAAAGAGAAATAGAGAAATAAAAGAGACAAAGTTAGATAAAGATGCAGCAGCTGCCTTTAAATGACTGGTAGAAGTAAATATAAAAAGGTCAAGTAGATGCCAAACAAAGGGGTGGGGGGTGCAATCTGTGACCTCTGCCTCCCTTTTTACCGCATTTGCGAGAAGAGATGCCTCTGGCTTATTTTGTAATTCCTCCTCGACTTTCTGGAAACAAAAATGTGGCCTTTCTCTGCTGATCACACCCATATAAAAATTTCGTAAAACATTTGGCTGTCAGGACACAAATTAGATTCAGAATCAAGAGTTTAGTGTCATATGTATAGTATTATTATACCACACAATGAGATTCTTATTTTGTTCACTTACCTAAGCAGCAGACTACATTCCATAATCTTGCAATAAATAAATAGCAATAAAAGAACAGAAACAATGCTGCTAATAATGTAGTGCAAAATATTATTTTGGCATGCAGTAAGAGACAGATTAGAGCGTGAGGGATGTGAGGGATTTGTTGAGAATCCGAATGGCTTCTGGGTAGAAGCTGTTTGCCAGCCGGCAGTCCTCACTCCTGTAGCATCTGCCTGATGGCAGGAGTTCGAACCGATTGCTTTGTGGGTGTGTCTTTTCTATGAAGAGGTTGTGTCTCCTCCACAGAACTCTGGTGTGGTAAATGTAAGGGTAATGCTGGGTTCACACCGAATACGATCGGGGCGACAAAGTGGACAGTTTTGTATTGTAGTCAATGAAGTTTGCGCGATGGCATGTTGAGTATTTAGCACGGTGCTAAATACTGAGCTGTGACGTTTAAACTTTTTTTTTTGGCAGATGAGTATTGCCGCAAAGCAAGGGACATGTGGCGTAAAAAAGAATAAAGTTCCTCTCTGAGAAAATATTGTCTCTTCTACATCCCAGAAAAGTGAAAGTTCTCCGCAATGCTCTTCTTTCTGGATCCACTGTAATTTCCACTCCCCTCCCCTCATGCGACAAAAAAGTAAACTTAAACCACCAGACGTTTACAACAGCGACAGGAAGCCCCACTAATGAGCGTAGCGATGCAAATTTTCGCGTTCGGTGTGCATGTAGCTTAAGGCTGCATTCACATGGAATGCAATCGAGGCGTAAAATTGGACAGTTTTGTATTGTAGTCAATGGAGTTCGCACGACAGGGCGACGCGATGGACGTGTATGGAGCGACTCGAGATGCCGCGCAATTTTGCCTGTCAAGTGAAGTTAAAAATTTCTAGTTAAAAACTTCTGTCACGTGTCGCGTCGTGACAGTCAATCAACTTCGGGAAGGTTCAACGTCTCACACAGGGGCAGGAATGAATTATGGCGGCCGGTTTCACTGGTCGCGATCCAACACGGCCAGCTGAGCTTTCAGTACAAAAACGGAGCCAAGCATGAGAACTCACCTGGCTTGAGAGAGAGAGAGAGAGAGAGAGAGAGAGAGAGAGAGAGAGAGAGAGAGAGAGAGAGAGAGAGAGAGAAACAATATAATAAATGAAAATAACACATGATAGAAATACTAATTGTCCAAGAAATAATGGTTAGTTAAGACACTATGAGAAAACCAGTGATTTCTCATTCAGAAATGGGATGCAATTTTTGTAGTGACTCCACTGTGTAAATTGAGGTTTAGTTAGAAACTAAACACTAAATCTTGCAATTGTTCAAGTAAGATGCAATGGAAAAATAATAATAATAATAATAATAATAATAATAATAATAATAATAATAATAATAATAATAATAATAATAATAATAATAATAATTGAATGTGAAACAAGGGGCGGCCTAGTCCTGATGACTAATAAGAGCTTAAGGTGGTGAAAATATGCTCACAAACAATGAATTCAATTACATATTTATAAAACATATACAACATTGTCATGTTCTGTTGGGTTTTGGTTGTGGGTTTATTTTGGGGGATGCTGTTCTTTTCTGCTTTTATAGTTTGTGCTTCAGTTTCCCTCGTGCCACCCCGCTTTAGTGTTGATTCGGTCCACCTGTCTGCATTACCTGCCCCTCGTGTGTCCACCAATCGGTTCCCTCTGTCGTGCGTCTGTCTTATTAGTGTGTATGTGTATTTAAGACAGTCTTTAGTTACAGCTAACTGTCACGTTTCATCACTCGTACGTCATTCTCGTGTCGTCCCTAGTCTCCATGCCAGCCTGCTCGTTCGTGTTTGATTTCCGTCTTGCAAGCCTGCCTGTACCTTTTGTTAGACTTGTTGCATCCTGTTTTCACCGTTTTTGTTCCTGCCTGCCCCTTGTTTTAATAAACATGGATCGTTACATGAATTCCCTGCCTCGAAGCCTCCCTGACCTGGGGTCCGCTACCCACGCAATCACGCCAGCGTTTTTCCCCGTCTCGCCGCCCGACCGTGACAGAACATATTGTGTTCAAAATAATAGCAGTCTATTTTTTAAAAATTGAGTAAAGCCCAAAATCCTTCACCGCATGGCAGGCAATCCAATCCTATGATAAATAGCTAATGTGTTTAGAACCACAGGTAAAACCAGCAAAATTGTACATAGATATTAAAAATTGGTACCAAAATAGTATAGTAAGTGCTATGTATATATAATATACAAGAATACAATCAGAAAACATCATAAATAAAAAATACAGAACGGATGAATTTACTTTTGAGTGGTGCTTATTATTAGTGATGGGAATTCCGACTCTTTTTAAATAGCCGGTTCTTTTGGCTCGACTCAGTAAAAAGAGCTAACCCTAACCCTCGAGGGGGGGGGGGGTTACTGTCGCTGAACTAAGCACATGTTTTTTTTGTGGCCTCCTGGCGATACTCTTGTAAAATCCTGTACATTTTCCTTTAACTGCACAAGCAGGGATCACTAACTTGCGGTGATTTCTTACTGCATACCCGCAACAATATGCCGCTGAAGAAAGCATAAAACAAATCTAAAACGCTCTTGTCACCGAATGAAGAAGACGTCACCCCAGATGCTAACGCAACAAGTGGTGCTAGCCCCATGCTAGACTTGGACATGGATGGTGGAGTGGCCCACAACATGGACATTATTCAAATACTGGATGGGATCAGAAATGACTTTTCCACCAAGATTGATGTAGTCCTAGCAGCGATTCAAGACGTTAAGAAAGATATGCGAGTTTTTCGACGCGCATGGATCGTATCGATTAATCCATATTGATTTTATTGAATTCAAAAAATGTGAAGGAAATGTCTTATCATTGTTACGTTTTTAAAATTGGTAAAAGTCAACAACCAGATGCATTAATAGTAGTAAAAGCATTGTGTAGGGACAACAAAATGTTGTTTACAGTAAGTATTCTATGGTAAGGAATCCTATTTCCGTTGACCAATCTTTCCCTATAAGGGAATTTCCTCATGTGGGAAACAACGGTACATGTCCTGCATGAACGTTCACGTATGTTAACAAAATACAAAACACGAGTAACAACACAAGCATAAAATGCAATAATGTATTGTCCAAATCCTGTTTATTAAACAAAAATCTACATTATTTAGAACATGTACTGTATATGAACTGTCCATCCATCCATCTTCTACCGCTGTGTTCCGGGGTCGGCTCGCGGGGGCAGCAGCTTGAGCAAGGAAGCCCAGACTTCCCTCTCCCCGGCCACTTAGTGTAGCTCCTCCAGAAGGATCCCCAGGCGCTCCCAGGCCACCCAAGAGACATAGACCCTCCAGCATGTCCTGGGTCTTCCCCGGGGCCTCCTTCCTGTGGGACATGCCTGAAACACCACACTGGGGAGGCATCAGGGGGCATCCTAACTAGATGCCCGAACCACCTCAACTGGCTCCTCTCAACACGGAGCAGCAGAGGCTCAACGCTGAGCCCCTCCTGGATGACCGAGATTCTCTATCTCTAAGAGAGAGCCTGGACACCCTGTGGAGGAAGCTCATTTCGGCTGCTTGTATTCGGGATCTTTTGTTCACGACCCACAGCTCTTGACCATAGGTGAGGGCAGGAACGTAGATCGACTGGTAAATAGAGAGCCTCGCCTTTTGGCTCAGCTCTTTCTTCACCACCACAGACCAGTGGAGAGTCTACATTTCCGCATTTGCCTGTCAATATCCCATTCCATCCTACCCCAAGATGAACTCCTCCACTTGGGGCAGGACCTCATCCCCGACCTAGAGAGGGCATTCCACCCTTTTCCAACCATGGTCTCAGATTTGGAGGTGCTGATCTTCATCCAAGCCGCTTCACACTCGGCTGCGAACTGCTCCAGTGAGAGTTAGAGGTCACTGCCTGAAGAAGCCAACAGTACCATATCATCCACAAAAAGCAAAGATGCAATGCTGAGGCTCCCCAACCGAACCCCCTCAACGCTTCGGCTGCGTCTAGAAATTATGTCCATAAAGGTAATGACCAGAATCGGTGACAAAGGGCTTCCTTAGGTCACCAAAAATTATTTTGACTTATTGTTGGAAACGCGGACCAAGCGCTGACATCGGTCGTACAGGGACTGAACAGCCTGTATCAGGGCGTCCGGTACCACATACTCCCCGAGCAGCTGCCACAGAGATCCCCAAGGGACATGGTCGAACGCCTTCTCCAAGTCCACAAACCACATGTAGGCTGGGCGAACTTCCATGCACCCTTGAGGACCCTGCCGAGGGTGTAGAGCTGGTTCACTGTTCCATAATCAGGACAAAAACCACACTGATCCTCCTGAATCTGACATTCGACCTCCCGCCGGACCCTCCTCTCCAGCATCCCTGAATAGACCTTACCGGGGAGGCTGAGGAGTGTAATTACTGGATTGGAACACACCCCCCGGTCCCCCTTCTTAAAAAAGGGGACCACCATCCCAGTCTGCCAATCCAGAGGCACTTCCCCGATGTTCACGCGATGTTGCAGAGGTGTGTCAGCCAGGACAGCCTTACAACATACAGATCCTTCAGGCCTCCGAGTAGATCTCATCCACCCCCGGGGCCCTGCCACTAAGGAGTTTTTTTGACCACCTCAGTGACTTCAGCCCCAGAGATGGGAGTGGACACCTTGGTGCACACCTTGGAGCCCGAAGACTCTGCTCCCTCAAAGGAAGACATGTTGGTGGAAATGAGGAGGCCTTTGATGTAATCACCTTATGGCCACAACTCTGATCAGCCGCCTTGACAATGGATGCTCAAAACATGGTCCACTCAGACTCAATGTTACCCGCCTCCCCCTACAGTAAATTAGATTTAGGTTCCTTAGTCAAAATAACTCAAAATAAATGCAAAATTGGCCTTACTTAGTTAGGTTCTCTAAATTGTAGATGGGTATTATGAAAGGTTGCAATGAGATTTTGATACATGCTAATGTGTTGTTTAGTTATTTCTTGTTTTGGTCGAGACAAAGAGATTTGTCCCAAAAGGGGGCTATGAAGAGTATTTTCGGACGGTCATTTACTTTTATTAATTTTTTCAGTATTTTGCTAAAGCATCATTGCAGTAACATAGACAAAGGCATTCCGTGGGTCTGCCTTGGGGGTTGCTGGACCCCTGACCATCTGACCTCTTGACCAATGAACATTTGCCTGAACATGTAATCTGAGAAGAAAAGGAGGAGATAGAAGGGTTTTAAAGGAAGAACAAAAAGCCATGTGGGTATTCGCCATCTTGACTGAGCTAGCAGTAACATCGGCAGTATGAAACTATAGAATAAATCTTTTCCAACCAAGATGCCTGAGTCCAAGAGGACTTCATTTTCATCACCAATCACCATTGCTTGGCGGCTGTCATGGTTTGTAGGATTGAGTCGCCTGACTCGCCCCGCCGGGCTCATCTGCTCTGGAGCCCGGGTCGCCCGCCTGACTCACCCCGCCAGTCTCATCTGCTCTGGCGACCGGGTTCGCCCTCTGGACTTTCACCCTCAGGTGCATTTCGTTTGGCACCAGGGATGCCTTTGAACTATTTTTATTTGTTTTCTCCTGTTCTCCTTTGTTTGCTTGCGGTTCATTCATTCATTCATTCATTGTTTTGCTTTAGGATGTCTGGAATCCGTCCCTTGGGGGGGTGTTCTGTCATGGTTTGTTGGATTTTGTGTTGTGGGTTTATTTTGAGGGGTTCTGTTCTTTTCTGCTTATGCAGTTCCTGCTTCTGCTCCTCTCGTATCTCCCTGCCTTAATTTGGATTTGGTCCACCTGTCCACGTTACCTGCCCCTCGTGTGTCCTCCAATCCGCTCCCCCTGCCTATTGTTCCCTGCCCAGCTGATTAGTGTGTGTGTATTTAAGACCAGTTTTCGATACAGCCCGGGTTGGATAGTTTGTCTTATAGTCGCGTCTCAACCGTCCTTTGTCAGTCTTGTCTCTACTCTCCCTGTTTGTTTTCTGTTTTGCCTGCGCCTTTCGTTGGAGTTTTTTGCCGTCCTGTTTTTCCCTGCTTTTGTTCCTGCCAGCCCTTTGTTGTAATAAACATGGATCGTTTCATCCATTCCTTGTCCCGCCGCCGCCCTGCATTTGGGTCCTCCACCACCTCCATCACGCGTGTCTACTCCACTGCCTCGCCCGATCGTTACAGCGGCAGATTCCGGAAACGCAACTAGGCCAGAACCACTACAACCTTCAATGAAATACACAACAAGTCTATTTTGCTTTATGAAAATGTTTGCCTGCATATCATACAGCTGTGTTGCTAATTGCAAGTAATTGTCCCATTGATCATCGATGATGTCTGGTGATTTTTGTGCGTCGAGCCACAAGCTAGCTCTGGAAAGTAAATTGCCAGAATACAAAGCAAGAATGAATTCCTTGTTTTTCAAAATCTTGTAGATTTGAATCTTTTCCACTCCAACCGTCTGTTCATATTTAAAGAATTTAGCCTTTTCAAACTGTTCTTACTTTCATTTCATCTTACTTTTCATTCGACAGTTGAACTTTTCTCAGTTTTTTTAACTTTGTATTATTCGTAATACTTCACAGATTCACGTTCAAACATACTTCATTCCCTTTATTTAAAGCTTTCACAGTGTGGTCTGACACCGCCCCCCAGTGGCCCAGTGTTAGAGTTGTCATCTTCAACATGTCCGTGTCCCGGTTCGGGCAAATCGCGTTTCACGTTTACAGTTGTTTTTTCTCTTCTGGTTTTAGTTCGGATCATCTACACTTTTTTTTTATAATTCAAACATTCGTTTTTTTTTTAGTTTCCAACTTTGTGTTATTCATATTTTTCACACATTCACATCATTCCACAGTTCAACTTTTTTAAAATTTTCAACTTTGTATTATTCATATTTCTTCACATTAACATTATACCACAGTTCATCTTTCAGCTACAATTCAAGTTTTTCTACCGTAAAAAATGGCCTAATGTTAAGTGAATGGTGTGATTCAAAAACATGCAGGATACAAGCCCTCGAGGACTGGAGTTTGACACCTACAGTTTAGTTACACAAAGTACACCATTTCCCATGATGCCATCGGCCGGCCATCTTAGACCACTGAAGACTCCAACTCCCATCTGCCCTCATGGGCGGCCATCTTGGATATTTTCTTAGACGTCTCATGACCTCTCACTTCTGCTTCCACCTCGTACAGCATCTGGCTTGGTGAACTCAGCTTGATTCATACATTTAGTTTTTTTCAGTTTTTCAACTTTGTATTATTCATATTTCAAGCAGTAAAAAAACTGAAAAAGTTTGATTAGGGATCATTTTAAAACTCCTGATAATGAGCTAATCATTTGAATGAGGTGGATTGAATGAGGTGGATTGTGGATTGATGTCAAACAGTGAAGAATTGTGAATAATACAAAGTTGAAAAACTTTGTATTTTCTCTTCTGCTTTTACTTCGGATCATCCACACTTTTTATGATTCAAACATTCGTTTTTTTTTCAGTTTCTCAGTTTTTCAACTTTGTAGGATTCATAATTTTTCACAGATTCACATCATTCTGCAGTTTAACTTTTTTCAGTTTTTCATTCATGTTAAAATTCCACAGTTCAACTTGTTTTCAGTTTTTCAACTTTGTATTCAAATTTCTTCACAGATTCGCACCATTCAATCGTTCCACATCATTCCACTTTTCAACTACCAAATCTTCAACGGTTTCACCTTCACGCGCAATTTCTTCAGAAATTGCACATTTTCTAGTTATTGTGTGAAGGTGAAACCTTCACACATATGTTATTCCTTGACTTTATTGTGTGAAGGTGAAACCTTCACACATATGTTATTCCTTGACTTTATTATTGTGTGAAGGTGAAACCTTCACACATATGTTATTCTACCGCTTTATTATTATTATTATTATTATTATTATTGTGTGAAGGTGATACCTTCACACATATGTTATTCCTTGACTTTATTATTATTGTGTGAAGGTGAAACCTTCACTTATGTTTTTCTCCACCTTTATTGTGTGAAGGTGAAACCTTCACACTTATGTTTTTCTCCACCTTTATTATTATTGTGTGAAGGTGAAACCTTCACACTTATGTTTTTCTCCACCTTTATTATTATTATTTTTTTTTTATTCCGACCGTTTTTTAGGCTCGTTTCAACTTCTTCCCAGTTCATCCAATTCATGCCGTTCAAACTTCATATCATTCCACATATTCATGTTTAGTGCGGGTCTATTTTTCAAGTTTCAACTTTTCATCGTTTTCCTACAATTTAAGTTTTTGTACCGTAAAAATGGCCTAATGTTAAGTGAATGGGGTGGTCTTCGTACTTTATTTTTAAACTTTAACGGTTTCCGCGTTTCCTATGTCCCAGTGGCTCATGGGATTTGTGTACGGCATTCGCACTTCATGTTCGTGGGTTCAATCCCAGGCTGCGTCTTTTCGCACTTTCAGTGTTTTTTTTTTTCATTTAATTCCGTATTTTCTTTTGCTTTCAACTCCTTCCCAGTTAATCCAATTCATGCCGTTCATGACGTGCTTTTGTATTTTTCAAGGTTCAACTATTCATCGTTTTCCTACAATTTACGTTTTTTATACTATTCATATTTAAAGAATTTAGCCTTTTCAAACTGTTCTTACTTTCATTTCATCTTACTTTTCATTCGACAGTTGAACTTTTCTCAGTTTTTTTAACTTTGTATTATTCGTAATACTTCACAGATTCACCTTCAAACATACTTCATTCCCTTTATATAAAGCTTTTTTACTGGGGGGGTCTGACACCGCCCCCCAGTGGCCCAGTGGTAGAGTTGTCATCTTCAACGTGTCCGTGTCCCGGTTCGGGCAAATCGCGTTTCACGTTTACAGTTGTTTTTTTCTCTTCTGCTTTTAATTCGGATCATCCACACTTATTTAAGATTAAAACATTCGGATTTTTTTCAGTTCTCAACTTTGTGTTATTCATATTTTTTCACACATTCACATCATTCCACAGTTCAACTTTGTTCAATTTTTCAACTTTGTATTATTCATATTTCTTCACATTACCATTATACCACAGTTCAACTTTCAGCTAAAATTCAAGTTTTTCTACCGTAAAAAATGGCCTAATGTTAAGTGAATGGTGTTGTTAAGAAGTTTCTGATTATACTTAACGATTTCGTGTTTGAATCGTTCTGTTATTACTATTTACGTCTCGACATGTTTCTCCTGTGGTCATGTGATCTTCCTAGCAACCGCCTAGCAACTAATCACAAGTTGTGTTTCATTCCTCCACTACCAATCAGGATTCTGTTTACACTATCATAGGTTGTTTTGCTCTTTCATCGGTCAGTCGGCAGGTATCGTTGTAACGGACAGTCATTTTTTTCTGCTTTCAATCATTCTGTGGATTATCTCATTCCTTTCATTATTATTCCGTGCGTCCATGAGAATGTAAGTACAGTTTGAATATGTTGTCCGTTCGTGGTTTTAGATACATGTTTACGTTTGCACTGCTTCACTTTGTCCATTAATGTCTTAAGTTGTTATTGCACCTAAGTTTGGTATAATTGCTAAAGGCAAATATACCGTACTTTTCATACTTCACTTTTAGTATTCACGTTAAAGTTTCATCCACAAAATGTGCGTGACGTCACCGCCCACTCAAATCTATTCGGCTCCATTAACCCTTTCCTACCTAACATGTTAACATGATACATGTTTACGTTTGCACTGCTTCACTTTGTCCATTAATGTCTAAGTTGTTATATTACCTAAGTTTGGTATATTTGCTAAAGGCAGATATACCGTACTTTTCATACTTCACTTTTAGTATTCACGTTAAAGTTTCATCCACAAAATGTGCATATTTTTTCGCATGTTTGCCGTGTGTGCCAATGTGATCCTTACGCCGTAAGGGAGTGACGTCACCGCCCACTCAAATCTATTCGGCTCCATTAACCCTTTCCTACCTAACGCACATTTTGGAACGATTGGGTTGAATTCATTCTTCCTATCATTGTACGGTATGTTTGCCTGTGTTGTTTATGTTATTCTAAGCTAATATAGAGTCATATGAGCATATGATGTAACATATTGTACAATGTTAGTTATGTTAGTTATCAATGTTTAGTGAATGTTCTCTGCTCTCCTTTGCAGAGACCACACACCCACAATCAAACATAGAACACACACAGAACACACAAACACAGAAACACAGATAAATAAATAGAACATTATATACAAATAAAGAGTGGCATGAGAGTGTGCATCGTCTTTATGTTCTGCCGGACAACCTGATAAGATTGAGGATCCTCTGAATCAGTCAAGTACAGTCCTTTCAAGGAGGTCACAAGTTTGGACGCTACTCCGACACCTCCATTACAGGTGTGATTCAAAAACATGCAGGATACAAGCCCTCGAGGACTGGAGTTTGACACCTATAGTTTAGTTACACAAAGTAATCCATTTCCCATGTTGCCATCGGGCGGCCATCTTAGACCACTGAAGACTCCAACTCCAATCTGCCCTCATGGGCGGCCATCTTGGATATTTTATTAGACGTCTCATTACCTCTCACTACTGCTTCCACCTAGTACGGCATCTGGCTTGGTTAACTCAGCTTGATTCATACGTTTTAGTTTTTTTCAGTTTTTCAACTCTGTATTATTCACATTTCTTCACTGTTTCACATCAATCCACAATCCACCTCATTCAATCCACCTCATTCAAATGATAAGCTCATTAACAGGAGTTTAAAACTCCAGTCCTCGAGGGCTGATATCCTGCATGTTTTTGAATCACGTCATTCACTTAACATTAGGCCTAATGTCACAGATTCACATTATTCCAGTTCAACTGTTCTCAGTTTGTTAACTATGTAGGATTCATAATTTTTCACAGATTCAAATCATTCTACAGTTCAACTTTTTTTCAGTTTTTCATTCATCTTCAAATTCCACAGTTCAACTTTTTTCAGTTTTTCAACTTTGTATTCATATTTCTTCACAGATACACACCATTCAATTGTTCCACATCATTCCACTTTTCAACTCCCAAACCTTCGACAGTTTCACCTTCACACGCAATTTCTTCAGAAATTGCACATTTTCTAGTTATTGTGTGAAGGTGAAACCTTCACACATATGTTATTCCTTGACTTTATTGTGTGAAGGTGAAACCTTCACACATATGTTATTCCTTGACTTTATTATTATTATTATTATTGTGTGAAGGTGGAACCTTCACACATATGTTATTCTACCGCTTTATTATTATTGTGTGAAGGTGGAACCTTCACACATATGTTATTCTACCGCTTTATTATTATTATTATTATTGTGTGAAGGTGGAACCTTCACACATATGTTATTCTACCGCTTTATTATTATTATTATTGTGTGAAGGTGGAACCTTCACACATATGTTATTGTGTTCGGCCATTTTCTTTATTGTGTGAAGGTGGAACCTTCACACATATGTTATTCTACCGCTTTATTATTATTGTGTGAAGGTGGAACCTTCACACATATGTTATTCTACCGCTTTATTATTATTGTGTGAAGGTGGAACCTTCACACATATGTTATTGTGCTCGGCCATTTTCTTTATTGTGTGAAGGTGGAACCTTCACACATATGTTATTGTGCTCGGCCATTTTCTTTATTATTATTATTGTGTGAAGGTGGAACCTTCACACATATGTTATTGTGCTCGGCCATTTTCTTTATTGTGTGAAGGTGGAACCTTCACACATATGTTATTGTGTTCGGCCATTTTCTTTATTATTATTATTATTGTGTGAAGGTGGAACCTTCACACATATGTTATTGTGCTCGGCCATTTTCTTTATTATTGTGTGAAGGTGGAACCTTCACACATATGTTATTGTGCTCGGCCATTTTCTTTATTATTATTATTATTATTATTCTTATTCTGCCTGTTTTTCGACGGATTTCAGCTCATTCCCAGTTTATCCGATTCACACCGTTCCAATTTGACACTATTCCAGTTAAGCGCCCGAAGGGCGTTTCCATTTTTGGAATTCCAAGTATTCACAGTTTTCCCAGAATTCCAGGTTTTCCACCCCAAAAAGGCCCATTGACTTACATTGGGTCATTTTTTGTTTCATTATTACAGCTTTCCCTTTTCATATTTTCAATATTTAACTCATTCATCTCGTTTTAGGGATCCTTCCCATCATTCCAGTAATTAATACATTCCAATATTTTCCCATAATTCCATATTTTTCATCCTTCAAATATTCATAATTCATTTCCAATGGGAGGGCTTCCCATTCATTCCCAATGGGAGATTAAACATTTTACATTTTGAGCTTTCCTATTTCATATTCATAACATTTATCTCATACATTTCGCCTTATGGCTCATTCCCACCATTGTAACAGTTAATATTTATTAATATTTTCCCATAATTCAATATTTTTCATGTATAACAATTCATAATTCATTTCCAGTGGTGGATTTAACATTATTTACTTGAAGCTTCTCTACTTCACACTCACATTAATCAGTTAATACATTCCCCAATATCAATACTACTCATATTCACACCTTCCAGTAATTCATAACTATTTTCATATTTTTACCCATAATTCCTCATTCCCATTTTCCTCACCAAACTTTGTAACCTTCTATCTTGGCCATTCCTGCTCCGATTCCCACCGTTCCAACTTTAATGGATTCCCCCAATTCCCACCATTTCATTTGTGTATCCCCTTTCCTCTTCCCATGATTCAAAAATTACCCACAATTCCACTTTTTCAGTTTTTCCCCTCTATCTTTGCCATTCTTCATCCGATTCTGACCATTCCAACTTTAATCAATTCCCCCAATGCCCGCCACTCCATTTTTACCCACAATTCAAAAATTACCCATAATTCCACTTTTTCAGTTTTTCTCTTCTATCTTTGCCATTCTTCATCCGATTCTGACCGTTCCAACTTTCATCAAATCCCCCGATGCCCGCCACTCCATTTTTACCCACAATTTAAAAATTACCCATAATTCCACTTTTTCAGTTTTTCCCTTCTATCTTTGCCATTCTTCATCCAATTGCGACCGTTCCAACTTTAATCAATTCCCCCAATTCCCGCCATTACATGGTGGTAACTATTTTCTTCTTACCTGAATTAAAAAATTACCCACAATTCCACTTTTTCAGTTTTTCCCTTCTATCTTTTCCATTCTTCATCTGATTGCGACCGTTCCAACATTAATCAATTCCCCCACTTCCCGCCTTTACAGGGTGGTATCTATTTTCCTCTTCCCTGAGTTCAAAAATTACCCACAATTCCACTTTTTTAGTTTTTCCCTTCTATCTTTGCCATTCTTCATCCAATTCTGACCGTTCCAACTTTAATCAATTCCCCTGATGCCCGCCACTCCATTTTTACCCACAATTCAAAAATTACCCATAAATCCACTTTTTCAGTTTTTCCCTTCTATCTTTGCCATTCTTCATCCGATTCTGACCGTTCCAACTTTCATCAATTCCCCCGATGCCCGCCACTCCATTTTTACCCACAATTCAAAAATTACCCATAATTCCACTTTTTCAGTTTTTCCCTTCTATCTTTGCCGTTCTTCATCCGATTGCGACCGTTCCAACTTTAAACAATTCCCCCAATTCCCGCCATTCCATGATGTATCTATTTTCTTCTTACGTAATTTCAAAAATTACCCATAATTCCACTTTTTCAGTTTTTCCCTTCTATCTTTGCCATTCTTCATCCGATTCTGACCCTTCCAACTTTCATGAATTCCCCCGATGCCCGCCACTCCATTTTTACCCACAATTCAAAAATTACCCATAATTCCACTTTTTCAGTTTTTCCCTTCTATCTTTGCCGTTCTTCATCCGATTGCGACCGTTCCAACTTTAAACAATTCCCCCAATTCCCGCCATTCCATGATGTATCTATTTTCTTCTTACGTAATTTCAAAAATTACCCATAATTCCACTTTTTCAGTTTTTCCCTTCTATCTTTGCCATTCTTCATCCGATTCTGACCGTTCCAACTTTCATCAATTCCCCCGAGGCCCGCCACTCCATTTTTACCCACAATTCAAAAATTACCCATAATTCCACTTTTTCAGTTTTTCCCTTCTATCTTTGCCGTTCTTCATCCGATTGCGACCGTTCCAACTTTAAACAATTCCCCCAATTCCCGCCATTCCATGATGTATCTATTTTCTTCTTACGTAATTTCAAAAATTACGCACAATTCCACTTTTTCAGTTTTTCCCTTCTATCTTCACCATTCTTCATCCGATTTTTACCGTTCCAACTTTAATCCATTCTCCCAATGCCCGCCACTCCATTTTTACTCACAATTCAAAAATTTCCCACAATTCCACTTTTTCAGTTTTTCCCTTCTACCTTTGCCATTCTTCATCCGATTGCGACCGTTCCAAGTTTAATCGATTCATCCAATTCCCCCCATTCAATGGTAGTTTGAATTTTCTTATTTCCAGACTTCAAAAATTACCCACAATTCCACTTTTTCAGTTTATCACTTCTATGTTTGTGATTCTTCATCCGATTCGGACCGTTCCAACTTTAATCAATTCCCCCAATTCCCACCATTCCACATCATTCAACACCTTTGCCTTCAGAGGTTACACCTTCACACGCAATTTCTTCAGAAATTGCAAATATTCTAGTTATTATTATTATTATTATTCTTATTCTGCCTGTTTTTCGACGGATTTCAGCTCATTCCCAGTTCATCCGATTCACACCGTTCCAATTTCACATTATTCCAGTAAAGCGCCCGAAGGGCGTTTCCATTTTTGGAATTCCAAGTATTCACAGTTTTCCCAGAATTCCCGGTTTTCCACCCCAAAAAGTCCCATTGACTAACATTGGGTCATATTTTGTTTCATTATTACAGCTCTCCCTTTTCATATTTTCAATATTTAACTTATTCATCTCGTTATAGGGATCCTTCCTATCATTCCAGTAATTAATACATTCCAATATTTTCCCATAATTCCATATTTTTCATCCTTCAAATATTCATAATTCATTTCCAATGGGAGGGCTTCCCATTCATTCCCAATGGGAGATTAAACATTTCACATTTTGAGCTTTCCTATTTCATATTCATAACATTTAACTCATACATTTCGCCTGTTGGCTCATTCCCACTATTGTAACAATTAATAATTTTCAATATTTTCCCATAATTACATATTTTTCATGTATAACAATTCATAATTCATTCCCAGTGGCGGACTTAACATTTTTTATTTAAAGCTTCTCCACTTCACACTCACATTAATCAGTTAATACATTCCCCAATTTGAATACTACTCATATTCACACCTTCCAGTAATTCATAACTATTTTCATATTTTTACCCATAATTCCTCATTCCCATTTTCCTCATCCAAAACTTTGTAACCTTCTATCTTGGCCATTCCTGCTCCGATTCCCACCGTTCCAACTTTAATGGATTCCCCCAATTCCCACCATTTCATTTGTGTATCCCCTTTCCTCTTCCCATGATTCAAAAATTACCCACAATTCCACTTTATCAGTTTTTCCCCTCTATCTTTTCCATTCTTTATCCGATTCTGACCATTCCAACTTTAATCAATTCCCCCAATGCCCGCCACTCCATTTTTACCCACAATTCAAAAATTACCCATAATTCCACTTTTTCAGTTTTTCCCTTCTATCTTTGCCATTCTTCATCCGATTCTGACCGTTCCAACTTTCATCAATTCCCCCGATGCCCGCCACTCCATTTTTACCCACAATTCAAAAATTACCCATAATTCCACTTTTTCAGTTTTTCCCTTCTATCTTTGCCATTCTTCATCCAATTGCGACTGTTCCAACTTGAATCAATTCCCCCAATTCCCGCCATTACATGGTGGTATCTATTTTCTTCTTACCTGAATTAAAAAATTACCCACAATTCCACTTTTTCAGTTTTTCCCTTCTATCTTTTCCATTCTTCATCCGATTGTGACCGTTCCAACATTAATCAATTCCCCTGATGCCCGCCACTCCATTTTTACCCACAATTCAAAAATTACCCATAATTCCACTTTTTCAGTTTTTCCCTTCTATCTTTGCCATTCTTCATCCGATTCTGACCGTTCCAACTTTCATCAATTCCCCCGATGCCCGCCACTCCATTTTTACCCACAATTCAAAAATTACCCATAATTCCACTTTTTCAGTTTTTCCCTTCTATCTTTGCCATTCTTCATCCGATTCTGACCGTTCCAACTTTAATCAATTCCCCCAATGCCCGCCACTCCATTTTTACCCACAATTCAAAAATTACCCATAATTCCACTTTTTCAGTTTTTCCCTTCTATCTTTGCCATTCTTCATCCGATTCTGACCGTTCCAACTTTAATCAATTCCCCCAATGCCCGCCACTCCATTTTTACCCACAATTCAAAAATTACCCATAATTCCACTTTTTCAGTTTTTCCCTTCTATCTTCACCATTCTTCATCCGATTTTTACCGTTCTAACTTTAATCCATTCTCCCAATGCCCGCCACTCCATTTTTACTCACAATTCAAAAATTTCCCACAATTCCACTTTTTCAGTTTTTCCCTTCTACCTTTGCCATTCTTCATCCGATTGCGACCGTTCCAAGTTTAATCGATTCATCCAATTCCCCCCATTCAATGGTAGTTTGAATTTTCTTCTTTCCAGAGTTCAAAAATTACCCACAATTCCACTTTTTTAGTTTATCACTTCTATCTTTGTCATTCTTCATCCGATTCGGACCGTTCCAACTTTAATCAATTCCCCCAATTCCCACCATTCCACATCATTCAACACCTTTGCCTTCAGAGGTTACACCTTCACACGCAATTTCTTCAGAAATTGCAAATATTCTAGTTATTATTATTATTCTACTTCTGCCTGTTTTTCGACGGGTTTCAGCTCATTCCCAGTTTATCCGATTCACACCGTTCCAATTTCACATTATTCCAGTAAAGCGCCCGAAGGGCGTTTCCATTTTTGGAATTCCAAGTATTCACAGTTTTCCCAGAATTCCCGGTTTTCCACCCCAAAAAGTCCCATTGACTAACATTGGGTCATATTTTGTTTCATTATTACAGCTCTCCCTTTTCATATTTTCAATATTTAACTTATTCATCTCGTTATAGGGATCCTTCCTATCATTCCAGTAATTAATACATTCCAATATTTTCCCATAATTCCATATTTTTCATCCTTCAAATATTCATAATTCATTTCCAATGGGAGGGCTTCCCATTCATTCCCAATGGGAGATTAAACATTTCACATTTTGAGCTTTCCTATTTCATATTCATAACATTTAACTCATACATTTCGCCTGTTGGCTCATTCCCACTATTGTAACAATTAATAATTTTCAATATTTTCCCATAATTACATATTTTTCATGTATAACAACTCATAATTCATTCCCAGTGGCGGACTTAACATTTTTTATTTAAAGCTTCTCCACTTCACACTCACATTAATCAGTTAATACATTCCCCAATTTGAATACTACTCATATTCACACCTTCCAGTAATTCATAACTATTTTCATATTTTTACCCATAATTCCTCATTCCCATTTTCCTCATCCAAAACTTTGTAACCTTCTATCTTGGCCATTCCTGCTCCGATTCCCACCGTTCCAACTTTAATGGATTCCCCCAATTCCCACCATTTCATTTGTGTATCCCCTTTCCTCTTCCCATGATTCAAAAATTACCCACAATTCCACTTTATCAGTTTTTCCCCTCTATCTTTTCCATTCTTTATCCGATTCTGACCATTCCAACTTTAATCAATTCCCCCAATGCCCGCCACTCCATTTTTACCCACAATTCAAAAATTACCCATAATTCCACTTTTTCAGTTTTTCCCTTCTATCTTTGCCATTCTTCATCCGATTCTGACCGTTCCAACTTTCATCAATTCCCCCGATGCCCGCCACTCCATTTTTACCCACAATTCAAAAATTACCCATAATTCCACTTTTTCAGTTTTTCCCTTCTATCTTCGCCATTCTTCATCCGATTTTTACCGTTCTAACTTTAATCCATTCTCCCAATGCCCGCCACTCCATTTTTACTCACAATTCAAAAATTTCCCACAATTCCACTTTTTCAGTTTTTCCCTTCTACCTTTGCCATTCTTCATCCGATTGCGACCGTTCCAAGTTTAATCGATTCATCCAATTCCCCCCATTCAATGGTAGTTTGAATTTTCTTCTTTCCAGAGTTCAAAAATTACCCACAATTCCACTTTTTCAGTTTATCACTTCTATCTTTGTCATTCTTCATCCGATTCGGACCGTTCTAACTTTAATCAATTCCCCCAATTCCCACCATTCCACATCATTCAACACCTTTGCCTTCAGAGGTTACACCTTCACACGCAATTTCTTCAGAAATTGCAAATATTCTAGTTATTATTATTATTCTTATTCTGCCTGTTTTTCGACGGATTTCAGCTCATTCCCAGTTTATCCGATTCACACCGTTCCAATTTCACATTATTCCAGTTAAGCGCCCGAAGGGCGTTTCCATTTTTGGAATTCCAAGTATTCACAGTTTTCCCAGAATTCCCGGTTTTCCACCCCAAAAAGTCCCATTGACTTACATTGGGTCATTTTTTGTTTCATTATTACAGCTCTCCCTTTTCATATTTTCAATATTTAACTTATTCATCTCGTTATAGGGATCCTTCCTATCATTCCAGTAATTAATACATTCCAATATTTTCCCATAATTCCATATTTTTCATCCTTCAAATATTCATAATTCATTTCCAATGGGAGGGCTTCCCATTCATTCCCAATGGGAGATTAAACATTTTACATTTTGAGCTTTCCTATTTCATATTCATAACATTTATCTCATACATTTCGCCTTATGGCTCATTCCCACCATTGTAACAGTTAATAATTATTAATATTTTCCCATAATTCAATATTTTTCATTTATAACAATTCATAATTCATTCCCAGTGGTGGATTTAACATTTTTTACTTGAAGCTTCTCCACTTCACACTCACATTAATCAGTTAATACATTCCCCAATATCAATACTACTCATATTCACACCTTCCAGTAATTCATAACTATTTTCATATTTTTACCCATAATTCCTCATTCCCATTTTCCTCATCCAAAACTTTGTAACCTTCTATCTTGGCCATTCCTGCTCCGATTCCCACCGTTCCAACTTTAATGGATTCCCCCAATTCCCACCATTTCATTTGTGTATCCCCTTTCCTCTTCCCATGATTCAAAAATTACCCACAATTCCACTTTATCAGTTTTTCCCCTCTATCTTTTCCATTCTTTATCCGATTCTGACCATTCCAACTTTAATCAATTCCCCCAATGCCCGCCACTCCATTTTTTACCCACAATTCAAAAATTACCCATAATTCCACTTTTTCAGTTTTTCCCTTCTATCTTTGCCATTCTTCATCTGATTCTGACCGTTCCAACTTTCATCAATTCCCCCGATGCCCGCCACTCCATTTTTACCCACAATTTAAAAATTACCCATAATTCCACTTTTTCAGTTTTTCCCTTCTATCTTTGCCATTCTTCATCCAATTGCGACCGTTCCAACTTGAATCAATTCCCCCAATTCCCGCCATTACATGGTGGTATCTATTTTCTTCTTACCTGAATTAAAAAATTACCCACAATTCCACTTTTTCAGTTTTTCCCTTCTATCTTTTCCATTCTTCATCCGATTGTGACCGTTCCAACATTAATCAATTCCCCTGATGCCCGCCACTCCATTTTTACCCACAATTCAAAAATTACCCATAATTCCACTTTTTCAGTTTTTCCCTTCTATCTTTGCCATTCTTCATCCGATTCTGACCGTTCCAACTTTAATCAATTCCCCCAATGCCCGCCACTCCATTTTTACCCACAATTCAAAAATTACCCATAATTCCACTTTTTCAGTTTTTCCCTTCTATCTTCACCATTCTTCATCCGATTTTTACCGTTCTAACTTTAATCCATTCTCCCAATGCCCGCCACTCCATTTTTACTCACAATTCAAAAATTTCCCACAATTCCACTTTTTCAGTTTTTCCCTTCTACCTTTGCCATTCTTCATCCGATTGCGACCGTTCCAAGTTTAATCGATTCATCCAATTCCCCCCATTCAATGGTAGTTTGAATTTTCTTCTTTCCAGAGTTCAAAAATTACCCACAATTCCACTTTTTCAGTTTATCACTTCTATCTTTGTCATTCTTCATCCGATTCGGACCGTTCCAACTTTAATCAATTCCCCCAATTCCCACCATTCCACATCATTCAACACCTTTGCCTTCAGAGGTTACACCTTCACACGCAATTTCTTCAGAAATTGCAAATATTCTAGTTATTATTATTATTCTTATTCTGCCTGTTTTTCGACGGATTTCAGCTCATTCCCAGTTTATCCGATTCACACCGTTCCAATTTCACATTATTCCAGTAAAGCGCCCGAAGGGCGTTTCCATTTTTGGAATTCCAAGTATTCACAGTTTTCCCAGAATTCCCGGTTTTCCACCCCAAAAAGTCCCATTGACTAACATTGGGTCATATTTTGTTTCATTATTACAGCTCTCCCTTTTCATATTTTCAATATTTAACTTATTCATCTCGTTATAGGGATCCTTCCTATCATTCCAGTAATTAATACATTCCAATATTTTCCCATAATTCCATATTTTTCATCCTTCAAATATTCATAATTCATTTCCAATGGGAGGGCTTCCCATTCATTCCCAATGGGAGATTAAACATTTCACATTTTGAGCTTTCCTATTTCATATTCATAACATTTAACTCATACATTTCGCCTGTTGGCTCATTCCCACTATTGTAACAATTAATAATTTTCAATATTTTCCCATAATTACATATTTTTCATGTATAAAGATTCATAATTCATTCCCAGTGGCGGACTTAACATTTTTTATTTAAAGCTTCTCCACTTCACACTCACATTAATCAGTTAATACATTCCCCAATTTGAATACTACTCATATTCACACCTTCCAGTAATTCATAACTATTTTCATATTTTTACCCATAATTCCTCATTCCCATTTTCCTCATCCAAAACTTTGTAACCTTCTATCTTGGCCATTCCTGCTCCGATTCCCACCGTTCCAACTTTAATGGATTCCCCCAATTCCCACCATTTCATTTGTGTATCCCCTTTCCTCTTCCCATGATTCAAAAATTACCCACAATTCCACTTTATCAGTTTTTCCCCTCTATCTTTTCCATTCTTTATCCGATTCTGACCATTCCAACTTTAATCAATTCCCCCAATGCCCGCCACTCCATTTTTACCCACAATTCAAAAATTACCCATAATTCCACTTTTTCAGTTTTTCCCTTCTATCTTTGCCATTCTTCATCCGATTCTGACCGTTCCAACTTTCATCAATTCCCCCGATGCCCGCCACTCCATTTTTACCCACAATTCAAAAATTACCCATAATTCCACTTTTTCAGTTTTTCCCTTCTATCTTTGCCATTCTTCATCCAATTGCGACCGTTCCAACTTGAATCAATTCCCCCAATTCCCGCCATTACATGGTGGTATCTATTTTCTTCTTACCTGAATTAAAAAATTACCCACAATTCCACTTTTTCAGTTTTTCCCTTCTATCTTTTCCATTCTTCATCCGATTGTGACCGTTCCAACATTAATCAATTCCCCTGATGCCCGCCACTCCATTTTTACCCACAATTCAAAAATTACCCATAATTCCACTTTTTCAGTTTTTCCCTTCTATCTTTGCCATTCTTCATCCGATTCTGACCGTTCCAACTTTCATCAATTCCCCCGATGCCCGCCACTCCATTTTTACCCACAATTCAAAAATTACCCATAATTCCACTTTTTCAGTTTTTCCCTTCTATCTTTGCCATTCTTCATCCGATTCTGACCGTTCCAACTTTAATCAATTCCCCCAATGCCCGCCACTCCATTTTTACCCACAATTCAAAAATTACCCATAATTCCACTTTTTCAGTTTTTCCCTTCTATCTTCACCATTCTTCATCCGATTTTTACCGTTCTAACTTTAATCCATTCTCCCAATGCCCGCCACTCCATTTTTACTCACAATTCAAAAATTTCCCACAATTCCACTTTTTCAGTTTTTCCCTTCTACCTTTGCCATTCTTCATCCGATTGCGACCGTTCCAAGTTTAATCGATTCATCCAATTCCCCCCATTCAATGGTAGTTTGAATTTTCTTCTTTCCAGAGTTCAAAAATTACCCACAATTCCACTTTTTTAGTTTATCACTTCTATCTTTGTCATTCTTCATCCGATTCGGACCGTTCCAACTTTAATCAATTCCCCCAATTCCCACCATTCCACATCATTCAACACCTTTGCCTTCAGAGGTTACACCTTCACACGCAATTTCTTCAGAAATTGCAAATATTCTAGTTATTATTGTGTGAAGGTGAAACCTTCACACTTATGTTTTTCTCCACCTTTATTATTATTATTATTTTTTTTATTCCGACCGTTTTTTAGGTACGTTTCAACTCATTCCCAGTTCATCCAATTCATGCCGTTCAAACTTCATATCATTCTACATATTCATGTTTAGTGCGGGTCTATTTTTCAAGTTTCAACTTTTCATCGTTTTCCTACAATTTAAGTTTTTGTACCGTAAAAACGGCCTAATGTTAAGTGAATGGGCTGGTCTTCGTGCTTTATTTTTAAACCTTAACGTTTTCGATAGTTCCTATGTCTCGGTGGCTCATGGGATTTGTGTACGGCATTCGCACTTCATGTTCGTGGGTTCAATCCCAGGCTGCGTCATTTTTTAGTTGTGTGAGTCTTTTTTAGTTAGTGCGGGTCTATTTTTCAAGTTTCAACTTTTCATCGTTTTCCTACAATTTAAGTTTTTGTACCGTAAAAACGGCCTAATGTTACGTGATTGGAGCGTACTTCCTACTTCCTTTTAAAGCGTTCACGGTTTCGTCATTTCCCGTGGCTCAGACGTTCTGTTGACGTATATCTACTACATGTTCGTGCGTTCGATCCCCGCTGTGCCTTTTCACACATTCAGTGTTGTTTTTTCAGTTAATTCAGTATTTTTTTTTGGTTTCAATTCCTTCCCAGTTCATCCAATTCATGCCGTTCGAACTTCATATCATTCCACATATTCACGTGAAGTGCTTTTTTTATTTTTCAAGGTTCAACTATTCATCGTTTTCCTACAATTTACGTTTTTTATACTATTCATATTTAAAGAATTTAGCCTTTTCAAACTGTTCTTACTTTCATTTCATCTTTTCATTCCACAGTTGAACTTTTTTCAGTTTTTGAACTTTGTATTATTCGTAGTTCTTCATAGATTCACGTTCAAAAATACTTCATTCCCTATATTTCAAGCTTTCACAATGTGGTCTTACACTGCCCCCCAGTGGCCCAGTGGTAGAGTTGTCATCTTCAACATGTCCGTGTCCCGGTTCGGGCAAATCGCGTTTCACGTTTACAGTTCAACTTTCAGCTACAATTCAAGTTTTTGTACCGTAAAAAATTGTCTAGTGTTAAGTGAATGGTGTTGTTAAGAAGTTTCTGATTATACTTAACGATTTCGTGTTTGAATCGTTCTGTTATTACTATTTACGTCTGGACATGTTTCTCCTGTGGTCATGTGATCTTCCTAGCAACCGCCTAGCAACTAATCACAAGTTGTGTTTCATTCCTGCACTACCAATCAGGACTCTGTTCACACTATCATAGGTTGTTTTGCTCTTTCACCGGTAGTCGGCAGGTATCGTTGTAACGGACAGTCATTTTTTCTGCTTTCAATCATTCTGTGGATTATCTCATTCCTTTCATTATTATTCCGTGCGTCCATGAGAATGTAAGTACAGTTTGAATATGTTGTCCGTTCGTGGTTTTGGATACATGTTTACGTTTGCACTGCTTCACTTTGTCCATTAATGTCTTAAGTTGTTATTGCACCTAAGTTTGGTATAATTGCTAAAGGCAAATATACCGTACTTTTCATACTTCACTTTTAGTATTCACGTTAAAGTTTCATCCACAAAATGTGCATATTTTTTCGCATGTTTGCCGTGTGTGCCAATGTGATCCTTACGCCGTAAGGGAGTGACGTCACCGCCCACTCAAATCTATTCGGCTCCATTAACCCTTTCCTACCTAACGCACATTTTGGAACGATTGGGTTGAATTCATTCTTCCTATCATTGTACGGTATGTTTGCCTGTGTTGTTTATGTTATTCTAAGCTAATATAGAGTCATATGAGCATATGATGTAACATATTGTACAATGTTAGTTATGTTAGTTATCAATGTTTAGTGAATGTTCTCTGCTCTCCTTTGCAGAGACCACACACCCACAATCAAACATAGAACACACATAGAACACACAAACACAGAAACACACACACACCAACCCAGATAAATAAATAGAACATTATATACAAATAAAGAGTGGCATGAGAGTGTGCATCGTCTTTATGTTCTGCCGGACAACCTGATAAGATTGAGGATCCTCTGAATCAGTCAAGTACAGTCCTTTCAAGGAGGTCACAAGTTTGGACGCTACTCCGACACCTCCATTACAGGTGTGATTCAAAAACATGCAGGATACAAGCCCTCGAGGACTGGAGTTTGACACCTATAGTTTAGTTACACAAAGTAATCCATTTCCCATGTTGCCATCGGGCGGCCATCTTAGACCACTGAAGACTCCAACTCCAATCTGCCCTCATGGGCGGCCATCTTGGATATTTTATTAGACGTCTCATTACCTCTCACTACTGCTTCCACCTAGTACGGCATCTGGCTTGGTTAACTCAGCTTGATTCATACGTTTTAGTTTTTTTCAGTTTTTCAACTCTGTATTATTCACATTTCTTCACTGTTTCACATCAATCCACAATCCACCTCATTCAATCCACCTCATTCAAATGATAAGCTCATTAACAGGAGTTTAAAACTCCAGTCCTCGAGGGCTGATATCCTGCATGTTTTTGAATCACGTCATTCACTTAACATTAGGCCTAATGTCACAGATTCACATTATTCCAGTTCAACTGTTCTCAGTTTGTTAACTATGTAGGATTCATAATTTTTCACAGATTCAAATCATTCTACAGTTCAACTTTTTTTCAGTTTTTCATTCATCTTCAAATTCCACAGTTCAACTTTTTTCAGTTTTTCAACTTTGTATTCATATTTCTTCACAGATACACACCATTCAATTGTTCCACATCATTCCACTTTTCAACTCCCAAACCTTCGACAGTTTCACCTTCACACGCAATTTCTTCAGAAATTGCACATTTTCTAGTTATTGTGTGAAGGTGAAACCTTCACACATATGTTATTCCTTGACTTTATTGTGTGAAGGTGAAACCTTCACACATATGTTATTCCTTGACTTTATTATTATTATTATTATTGTGTGAAGGTGGAACCTTCACACATATGTTATTCTACCGCTTTATTATTATTGTGTGAAGGTGGAACCTTCACACATATGTTATTCTACCGCTTTATTATTATTATTATTATTGTGTGAAGGTGGAACCTTCACACATATGTTATTCTACCGCTTTATTATTATTATTATTGTGTGAAGGTGGAACCTTCACACATATGTTATTGTGTTCGGCCATTTTCTTTATTGTGTGAAGGTGGAACCTTCACACATATGTTATTCTACCGCTTTATTATTATTGTGTGAAGGTGGAACCTTCACACATATGTTATTCTACCGCTTTATTATTATTGTGTGAAGGTGGAACCTTCACACATATGTTATTGTGCTCGGCCATTTTCTTTATTGTGTGAAGGTGGAACCTTCACACATATGTTATTGTGCTCGGCCATTTTCTTTATTATTATTATTGTGTGAAGGTGGAACCTTCACACATATGTTATTGTGCTCGGCCATTTTCTTTATTGTGTGAAGGTGGAACCTTCACACATATGTTATTGTGTTCGGCCATTTTCTTTATTATTATTATTATTGTGTGAAGGTGGAACCTTCACACATATGTTATTGTGCTCGGCCATTTTCTTTATTATTGTGTGAAGGTGGAACCTTCACACATATGTTATTGTGCTCGGCCATTTTCTTTATTATTATTATTATTATTATTCTTATTCTGCCTGTTTTTCGACGGATTTCAGCTCATTCCCAGTTTATCCGATTCACACCGTTCCAATTTGACACTATTCCAGTTAAGCGCCCGAAGGGCGTTTCCATTTTTGGAATTCCAAGTATTCACAGTTTTCCCAGAATTCCAGGTTTTCCACCCCAAAAAGGCCCATTGACTTACATTGGGTCATTTTTTGTTTCATTATTACAGCTTTCCCTTTTCATATTTTCAATATTTAACTCATTCATCTCGTTTTAGGGATCCTTCCCATCATTCCAGTAATTAATACATTCCAATATTTTCCCATAATTCCATATTTTTCATCCTTCAAATATTCATAATTCATTTCCAATGGGAGGGCTTCCCATTCATTCCCAATGGGAGATTAAACATTTTACATTTTGAGCTTTCCTATTTCATATTCATAACATTTATCTCATACATTTCGCCTTATGGCTCATTCCCACCATTGTAACAGTTAATATTTATTAATATTTTCCCATAATTCAATATTTTTCATGTATAACAATTCATAATTCATTTCCAGTGGTGGATTTAACATTATTTACTTGAAGCTTCTCTACTTCACACTCACATTAATCAGTTAATACATTCCCCAATATCAATACTACTCATATTCACACCTTCCAGTAATTCATAACTATTTTCATATTTTTACCCATAATTCCTCATTCCCATTTTCCTCACCAAACTTTGTAACCTTCTATCTTGGCCATTCCTGCTCCGATTCCCACCGTTCCAACTTTAATGGATTCCCCCAATTCCCACCATTTCATTTGTGTATCCCCTTTCCTCTTCCCATGATTCAAAAATTACCCACAATTCCACTTTTTCAGTTTTTCCCCTCTATCTTTGCCATTCTTCATCCGATTCTGACCATTCCAACTTTAATCAATTCCCCCAATGCCCGCCACTCCATTTTTACCCACAATTCAAAAATTACCCATAATTCCACTTTTTCAGTTTTTCTCTTCTATCTTTGCCATTCTTCATCCGATTCTGACCGTTCCAACTTTCATCAAATCCCCCGATGCCCGCCACTCCATTTTTACCCACAATTTAAAAATTACCCATAATTCCACTTTTTCAGTTTTTCCCTTCTATCTTTGCCATTCTTCATCCAATTGCGACCGTTCCAACTTTAATCAATTCCCCCAATTCCCGCCATTACATGGTGGTAACTATTTTCTTCTTACCTGAATTAAAAAATTACCCACAATTCCACTTTTTCAGTTTTTCCCTTCTATCTTTTCCATTCTTCATCTGATTGCGACCGTTCCAACATTAATCAATTCCCCCACTTCCCGCCTTTACAGGGTGGTATCTATTTTCCTCTTCCCTGAGTTCAAAAATTACCCACAATTCCACTTTTTTAGTTTTTCCCTTCTATCTTTGCCATTCTTCATCCAATTCTGACCGTTCCAACTTTAATCAATTCCCCTGATGCCCGCCACTCCATTTTTACCCACAATTCAAAAATTACCCATAAATCCACTTTTTCAGTTTTTCCCTTCTATCTTTGCCATTCTTCATCCGATTCTGACCGTTCCAACTTTCATCAATTCCCCCGATGCCCGCCACTCCATTTTTACCCACAATTCAAAAATTACCCATAATTCCACTTTTTCAGTTTTTCCCTTCTATCTTTGCCGTTCTTCATCCGATTGCGACCGTTCCAACTTTAAACAATTCCCCCAATTCCCGCCATTCCATGATGTATCTATTTTCTTCTTACGTAATTTCAAAAATTACCCATAATTCCACTTTTTCAGTTTTTCCCTTCTATCTTTGCCATTCTTCATCCGATTCTGACCCTTCCAACTTTCATGAATTCCCCCGATGCCCGCCACTCCATTTTTACCCACAATTCAAAAATTACCCATAATTCCACTTTTTCAGTTTTTCCCTTCTATCTTTGCCGTTCTTCATCCGATTGCGACCGTTCCAACTTTAAACAATTCCCCCAATTCCCGCCATTCCATGATGTATCTATTTTCTTCTTACGTAATTTCAAAAATTACCCATAATTCCACTTTTTCAGTTTTTCCCTTCTATCTTTGCCATTCTTCATCCGATTCTGACCGTTCCAACTTTCATCAATTCCCCCGAGGCCCGCCACTCCATTTTTACCCACAATTCAAAAATTACCCATAATTCCACTTTTTCAGTTTTTCCCTTCTATCTTTGCCGTTCTTCATCCGATTGCGACCGTTCCAACTTTAAACAATTCCCCCAATTCCCGCCATTCCATGATGTATCTATTTTCTTCTTACGTAATTTCAAAAATTACGCACAATTCCACTTTTTCAGTTTTTCCCTTCTATCTTCACCATTCTTCATCCGATTTTTACCGTTCCAACTTTAATCCATTCTCCCAATGCCCGCCACTCCATTTTTACTCACAATTCAAAAATTTCCCACAATTCCACTTTTTCAGTTTTTCCCTTCTACCTTTGCCATTCTTCATCCGATTGCGACCGTTCCAAGTTTAATCGATTCATCCAATTCCCCCCATTCAATGGTAGTTTGAATTTTCTTATTTCCAGACTTCAAAAATTACCCACAATTCCACTTTTTCAGTTTATCACTTCTATGTTTGTGATTCTTCATCCGATTCGGACCGTTCCAACTTTAATCAATTCCCCCAATTCCCACCATTCCACATCATTCAACACCTTTGCCTTCAGAGGTTACACCTTCACACGCAATTTCTTCAGAAATTGCAAATATTCTAGTTATTATTATTATTATTATTCTTATTCTGCCTGTTTTTCGACGGATTTCAGCTCATTCCCAGTTCATCCGATTCACACCGTTCCAATTTCACATTATTCCAGTAAAGCGCCCGAAGGGCGTTTCCATTTTTGGAATTCCAAGTATTCACAGTTTTCCCAGAATTCCCGGTTTTCCACCCCAAAAAGTCCCATTGACTAACATTGGGTCATATTTTGTTTCATTATTACAGCTCTCCCTTTTCATATTTTCAATATTTAACTTATTCATCTCGTTATAGGGATCCTTCCTATCATTCCAGTAATTAATACATTCCAATATTTTCCCATAATTCCATATTTTTCATCCTTCAAATATTCATAATTCATTTCCAATGGGAGGGCTTCCCATTCATTCCCAATGGGAGATTAAACATTTCACATTTTGAGCTTTCCTATTTCATATTCATAACATTTAACTCATACATTTCGCCTGTTGGCTCATTCCCACTATTGTAACAATTAATAATTTTCAATATTTTCCCATAATTACATATTTTTCATGTATAACAATTCATAATTCATTCCCAGTGGCGGACTTAACATTTTTTATTTAAAGCTTCTCCACTTCACACTCACATTAATCAGTTAATACATTCCCCAATTTGAATACTACTCATATTCACACCTTCCAGTAATTCATAACTATTTTCATATTTTTACCCATAATTCCTCATTCCCATTTTCCTCATCCAAAACTTTGTAACCTTCTATCTTGGCCATTCCTGCTCCGATTCCCACCGTTCCAACTTTAATGGATTCCCCCAATTCCCACCATTTCATTTGTGTATCCCCTTTCCTCTTCCCATGATTCAAAAATTACCCACAATTCCACTTTATCAGTTTTTCCCCTCTATCTTTTCCATTCTTTATCCGATTCTGACCATTCCAACTTTAATCAATTCCCCCAATGCCCGCCACTCCATTTTTACCCACAATTCAAAAATTACCCATAATTCCACTTTTTCAGTTTTTCCCTTCTATCTTTGCCATTCTTCATCCGATTCTGACCGTTCCAACTTTCATCAATTCCCCCGATGCCCGCCACTCCATTTTTACCCACAATTCAAAAATTACCCATAATTCCACTTTTTCAGTTTTTCCCTTCTATCTTTGCCATTCTTCATCCAATTGCGACTGTTCCAACTTGAATCAATTCCCCCAATTCCCGCCATTACATGGTGGTATCTATTTTCTTCTTACCTGAATTAAAAAATTACCCACAATTCCACTTTTTCAGTTTTTCCCTTCTATCTTTTCCATTCTTCATCCGATTGTGACCGTTCCAACATTAATCAATTCCCCTGATGCCCGCCACTCCATTTTTACCCACAATTCAAAAATTACCCATAATTCCACTTTTTCAGTTTTTCCCTTCTATCTTTGCCATTCTTCATCCGATTCTGACCGTTCCAACTTTCATCAATTCCCCCGATGCCCGCCACTCCATTTTTACCCACAATTCAAAAATTACCCATAATTCCACTTTTTCAGTTTTTCCCTTCTATCTTTGCCATTCTTCATCCGATTCTGACCGTTCCAACTTTAATCAATTCCCCCAATGCCCGCCACTCCATTTTTACCCACAATTCAAAAATTACCCATAATTCCACTTTTTCAGTTTTTCCCTTCTATCTTTGCCATTCTTCATCCGATTCTGACCGTTCCAACTTTAATCAATTCCCCCAATGCCCGCCACTCCATTTTTACCCACAATTCAAAAATTACCCATAATTCCACTTTTTCAGTTTTTCCCTTCTATCTTCACCATTCTTCATCCGATTTTTACCGTTCTAACTTTAATCCATTCTCCCAATGCCCGCCACTCCATTTTTACTCACAATTCAAAAATTTCCCACAATTCCACTTTTTCAGTTTTTCCCTTCTACCTTTGCCATTCTTCATCCGATTGCGACCGTTCCAAGTTTAATCGATTCATCCAATTCCCCCCATTCAATGGTAGTTTGAATTTTCTTCTTTCCAGAGTTCAAAAATTACCCACAATTCCACTTTTTTAGTTTATCACTTCTATCTTTGTCATTCTTCATCCGATTCGGACCGTTCCAACTTTAATCAATTCCCCCAATTCCCACCATTCCACATCATTCAACACCTTTGCCTTCAGAGGTTACACCTTCACACGCAATTTCTTCAGAAATTGCAAATATTCTAGTTATTATTATTATTCTACTTCTGCCTGTTTTTCGACGGGTTTCAGCTCATTCCCAGTTTATCCGATTCACACCGTTCCAATTTCACATTATTCCAGTAAAGCGCCCGAAGGGCGTTTCCATTTTTGGAATTCCAAGTATTCACAGTTTTCCCAGAATTCCCGGTTTTCCACCCCAAAAAGTCCCATTGACTAACATTGGGTCATATTTTGTTTCATTATTACAGCTCTCCCTTTTCATATTTTCAATATTTAACTTATTCATCTCGTTATAGGGATCCTTCCTATCATTCCAGTAATTAATACATTCCAATATTTTCCCATAATTCCATATTTTTCATCCTTCAAATATTCATAATTCATTTCCAATGGGAGGGCTTCCCATTCATTCCCAATGGGAGATTAAACATTTCACATTTTGAGCTTTCCTATTTCATATTCATAACATTTAACTCATACATTTCGCCTGTTGGCTCATTCCCACTATTGTAACAATTAATAATTTTCAATATTTTCCCATAATTACATATTTTTCATGTATAACAACTCATAATTCATTCCCAGTGGCGGACTTAACATTTTTTATTTAAAGCTTCTCCACTTCACACTCACATTAATCAGTTAATACATTCCCCAATTTGAATACTACTCATATTCACACCTTCCAGTAATTCATAACTATTTTCATATTTTTACCCATAATTCCTCATTCCCATTTTCCTCATCCAAAACTTTGTAACCTTCTATCTTGGCCATTCCTGCTCCGATTCCCACCGTTCCAACTTTAATGGATTCCCCCAATTCCCACCATTTCATTTGTGTATCCCCTTTCCTCTTCCCATGATTCAAAAATTACCCACAATTCCACTTTATCAGTTTTTCCCCTCTATCTTTTCCATTCTTTATCCGATTCTGACCATTCCAACTTTAATCAATTCCCCCAATGCCCGCCACTCCATTTTTACCCACAATTCAAAAATTACCCATAATTCCACTTTTTCAGTTTTTCCCTTCTATCTTTGCCATTCTTCATCCGATTCTGACCGTTCCAACTTTCATCAATTCCCCCGATGCCCGCCACTCCATTTTTACCCACAATTCAAAAATTACCCATAATTCCACTTTTTCAGTTTTTCCCTTCTATCTTCGCCATTCTTCATCCGATTTTTACCGTTCTAACTTTAATCCATTCTCCCAATGCCCGCCACTCCATTTTTACTCACAATTCAAAAATTTCCCACAATTCCACTTTTTCAGTTTTTCCCTTCTACCTTTGCCATTCTTCATCCGATTGCGACCGTTCCAAGTTTAATCGATTCATCCAATTCCCCCCATTCAATGGTAGTTTGAATTTTCTTCTTTCCAGAGTTCAAAAATTACCCACAATTCCACTTTTTCAGTTTATCACTTCTATCTTTGTCATTCTTCATCCGATTCGGACCGTTCTAACTTTAATCAATTCCCCCAATTCCCACCATTCCACATCATTCAACACCTTTGCCTTCAGAGGTTACACCTTCACACGCAATTTCTTCAGAAATTGCAAATATTCTAGTTATTATTATTATTCTTATTCTGCCTGTTTTTCGACGGATTTCAGCTCATTCCCAGTTTATCCGATTCACACCGTTCCAATTTCACATTATTCCAGTTAAGCGCCCGAAGGGCGTTTCCATTTTTGGAATTCCAAGTATTCACAGTTTTCCCAGAATTCCCGGTTTTCCACCCCAAAAAGTCCCATTGACTTACATTGGGTCATTTTTTGTTTCATTATTACAGCTCTCCCTTTTCATATTTTCAATATTTAACTTATTCATCTCGTTATAGGGATCCTTCCTATCATTCCAGTAATTAATACATTCCAATATTTTCCCATAATTCCATATTTTTCATCCTTCAAATATTCATAATTCATTTCCAATGGGAGGGCTTCCCATTCATTCCCAATGGGAGATTAAACATTTTACATTTTGAGCTTTCCTATTTCATATTCATAACATTTATCTCATACATTTCGCCTTATGGCTCATTCCCACCATTGTAACAGTTAATAATTATTAATATTTTCCCATAATTCAATATTTTTCATTTATAACAATTCATAATTCATTCCCAGTGGTGGATTTAACATTTTTTACTTGAAGCTTCTCCACTTCACACTCACATTAATCAGTTAATACATTCCCCAATATCAATACTACTCATATTCACACCTTCCAGTAATTCATAACTATTTTCATATTTTTACCCATAATTCCTCATTCCCATTTTCCTCATCCAAAACTTTGTAACCTTCTATCTTGGCCATTCCTGCTCCGATTCCCACCGTTCCAACTTTAATGGATTCCCCCAATTCCCACCATTTCATTTGTGTATCCCCTTTCCTCTTCCCATGATTCAAAAATTACCCACAATTCCACTTTATCAGTTTTTCCCCTCTATCTTTTCCATTCTTTATCCGATTCTGACCATTCCAACTTTAATCAATTCCCCCAATGCCCGCCACTCCATTTTTTACCCACAATTCAAAAATTACCCATAATTCCACTTTTTCAGTTTTTCCCTTCTATCTTTGCCATTCTTCATCTGATTCTGACCGTTCCAACTTTCATCAATTCCCCCGATGCCCGCCACTCCATTTTTACCCACAATTTAAAAATTACCCATAATTCCACTTTTTCAGTTTTTCCCTTCTATCTTTGCCATTCTTCATCCAATTGCGACCGTTCCAACTTGAATCAATTCCCCCAATTCCCGCCATTACATGGTGGTATCTATTTTCTTCTTACCTGAATTAAAAAATTACCCACAATTCCACTTTTTCAGTTTTTCCCTTCTATCTTTTCCATTCTTCATCCGATTGTGACCGTTCCAACATTAATCAATTCCCCTGATGCCCGCCACTCCATTTTTACCCACAATTCAAAAATTACCCATAATTCCACTTTTTCAGTTTTTCCCTTCTATCTTTGCCATTCTTCATCCGATTCTGACCGTTCCAACTTTAATCAATTCCCCCAATGCCCGCCACTCCATTTTTACCCACAATTCAAAAATTACCCATAATTCCACTTTTTCAGTTTTTCCCTTCTATCTTCACCATTCTTCATCCGATTTTTACCGTTCTAACTTTAATCCATTCTCCCAATGCCCGCCACTCCATTTTTACTCACAATTAAAAAATTTCCCACAATTCCACTTTTTCAGTTTTTCCCTTCTACCTTTGCCATTCTTCATCCGATTGCGACCGTTCCAAGTTTAATCGATTCATCCAATTCCCCCCATTCAATGGTAGTTTGAATTTTCTTCTTTCCAGAGTTCAAAAATTACCCACAATTCCACTTTTTCAGTTTATCACTTCTATCTTTGTCATTCTTCATCCGATTCGGACCGTTCCAACTTTAATCAATTCCCCCAATTCCCACCATTCCACATCATTCAACACCTTTGCCTTCAGAGGTTACACCTTCACACGCAATTTCTTCAGAAATTGCAAATATTCTAGTTATTATTATTATTCTTATTCTGCCTGTTTTTCGACGGATTTCAGCTCATTCCCAGTTTATCCGATTCACACCGTTCCAATTTCACATTATTCCAGTAAAGCGCCCGAAGGGCGTTTCCATTTTTGGAATTCCAAGTATTCACAGTTTTCCCAGAATTCCCGGTTTTCCACCCCAAAAAGTCCCATTGACTAACATTGGGTCATATTTTGTTTCATTATTACAGCTCTCCCTTTTCATATTTTCAATATTTAACTTATTCATCTCGTTATAGGGATCCTTCCTATCATTCCAGTAATTAATACATTCCAATATTTTCCCATAATTCCATATTTTTCATCCTTCAAATATTCATAATTCATTTCCAATGGGAGGGCTTCCCATTCATTCCCAATGGGAGATTAAACATTTCACATTTTGAGCTTTCCTATTTCATATTCATAACATTTAACTCATACATTTCGCCTGTTGGCTCATTCCCACTATTGTAACAATTAATAATTTTCAATATTTTCCCATAATTACATATTTTTCATGTATAAAGATTCATAATTCATTCCCAGTGGCGGACTTAACATTTTTTATTTAAAGCTTCTCCACTTCACACTCACATTAATCAGTTAATACATTCCCCAATTTGAATACTACTCATATTCACACCTTCCAGTAATTCATAACTATTTTCATATTTTTACCCATAATTCCTCATTCCCATTTTCCTCATCCAAAACTTTGTAACCTTCTATCTTGGCCATTCCTGCTCCGATTCCCACCGTTCCAACTTTAATGGATTCCCCCAATTCCCACCATTTCATTTGTGTATCCCCTTTCCTCTTCCCATGATTCAAAAATTACCCACAATTCCACTTTATCAGTTTTTCCCCTCTATCTTTTCCATTCTTTATCCGATTCTGACCATTCCAACTTTAATCAATTCCCCCAATGCCCGCCACTCCATTTTTACCCACAATTCAAAAATTACCCATAATTCCACTTTTTCAGTTTTTCCCTTCTATCTTTGCCATTCTTCATCCGATTCTGACCGTTCCAACTTTCATCAATTCCCCCGATGCCCGCCACTCCATTTTTACCCACAATTCAAAAATTACCCATAATTCCACTTTTTCAGTTTTTCCCTTCTATCTTTGCCATTCTTCATCCAATTGCGACCGTTCCAACTTGAATCAATTCCCCCAATTCCCGCCATTACATGGTGGTATCTATTTTCTTCTTACCTGAATTAAAAAATTACCCACAATTCCACTTTTTCAGTTTTTCCCTTCTATCTTTTCCATTCTTCATCCGATTGTGACCGTTCCAACATTAATCAATTCCCCTGATGCCCGCCACTCCATTTTTACCCACAATTCAAAAATTACCCATAATTCCACTTTTTCAGTTTTTCCCTTCTATCTTTGCCATTCTTCATCCGATTCTGACCGTTCCAACTTTCATCAATTCCCCCGATGCCCGCCACTCCATTTTTACCCACAATTCAAAAATTACCCATAATTCCACTTTTTCAGTTTTTCCCTTCTATCTTTGCCATTCTTCATCCGATTCTGACCGTTCCAACTTTAATCAATTCCCCCAATGCCCGCCACTCCATTTTTACCCACAATTCAAAAATTACCCATAATTCCACTTTTTCAGTTTTTCCCTTCTATCTTCACCATTCTTCATCCGATTTTTACCGTTCTAACTTTAATCCATTCTCCCAATGCCCGCCACTCCATTTTTACTCACAATTCAAAAATTTCCCACAATTCCACTTTTTCAGTTTTTCCCTTCTACCTTTGCCATTCTTCATCCGATTGCGACCGTTCCAAGTTTAATCGATTCATCCAATTCCCCCCATTCAATGGTAGTTTGAATTTTCTTCTTTCCAGAGTTCAAAAATTACCCACAATTCCACTTTTTTAGTTTATCACTTCTATCTTTGTCATTCTTCATCCGATTCGGACCGTTCCAACTTTAATCAATTCCCCCAATTCCCACCATTCCACATCATTCAACACCTTTGCCTTCAGAGGTTACACCTTCACACGCAATTTCTTCAGAAATTGCAAATATTCTAGTTATTATTGTGTGAAGGTGAAACCTTCACACTTATGTTTTTCTCCACCTTTATTATTATTATTATTTTTTTTATTCCGACCGTTTTTTAGGTACGTTTCAACTCATTCCCAGTTCATCCAATTCATGCCGTTCAAACTTCATATCATTCTACATATTCATGTTTAGTGCGGGTCTATTTTTCAAGTTTCAACTTTTCATCGTTTTCCTACAATTTAAGTTTTTGTACCGTAAAAACGGCCTAATGTTAAGTGAATGGGCTGGTCTTCGTGCTTTATTTTTAAACCTTAACGTTTTCGATAGTTCCTATGTCTCGGTGGCTCATGGGATTTGTGTACGGCATTCGCACTTCATGTTCGTGGGTTCAATCCCAGGCTGCGTCATTTTTTAGTTGTGTGAGTCTTTTTTAGTTAGTGCGGGTCTATTTTTCAAGTTTCAACTTTTCATCGTTTTCCTACAATTTAAGTTTTTGTACCGTAAAAACGGCCTAATGTTACGTGATTGGAGCGTACTTCCTACTTCCTTTTAAAGCGTTCACGGTTTCGTCATTTCCCGTGGCTCAGACGTTCTGTTGACGTATATCTACTACATGTTCGTGCGTTCGATCCCCGCTGTGCCTTTTCACACATTCAGTGTTGTTTTTTCAGTTAATTCAGTATTTTTTTTTGGTTTCAATTCCTTCCCAGTTCATCCAATTCATGCCGTTCGAACTTCATATCATTCCACATATTCACGTGAAGTGCTTTTTTTATTTTTCAAGGTTCAACTATTCATCGTTTTCCTACAATTTACGTTTTTTATACTATTCATATTTAAAGAATTTAGCCTTTTCAAACTGTTCTTACTTTCATTTCATCTTTTCATTCCACAGTTGAACTTTTTTCAGTTTTTGAACTTTGTATTATTCGTAGTTCTTCATAGATTCACGTTCAAAAATACTTCATTCCCTATATTTCAAGCTTTCACAATGTGGTCTTACACTGCCCCCCAGTGGCCCAGTGGTAGAGTTGTCATCTTCAACATGTCCGTGTCCCGGTTCGGGCAAATCGCGTTTCACGTTTACAGTTCAACTTTCAGCTACAATTCAAGTTTTTGTACCGTAAAAAATTGTCTAGTGTTAAGTGAATGGTGTTGTTAAGAAGTTTCTGATTATACTTAACGATTTCGTGTTTGAATCGTTCTGTTATTACTATTTACGTCTGGACATGTTTCTCCTGTGGTCATGTGATCTTCCTAGCAACCGCCTAGCAACTAATCACAAGTTGTGTTTCATTCCTGCACTACCAATCAGGACTCTGTTCACACTATCATAGGTTGTTTTGCTCTTTCACCGGTAGTCGGCAGGTATCGTTGTAACGGACAGTCATTTTTTCTGCTTTCAATCATTCTGTGGATTATCTCATTCCTTTCATTATTATTCCGTGCGTCCATGAGAATGTAAGTACAGTTTGAATATGTTGTCCGTTCGTGGTTTTGGATACATGTTTACGTTTGCACTGCTTCACTTTGTCCATTAATGTCTTAAGTTGTTATTGCACCTAAGTTTGGTATAATTGCTAAAGGCAAATATACCGTACTTTTCATACTTCACTTTTAGTATTCACGTTAAAGTTTCATCCACAAAATGTGCATATTTTTTCGCATGTTTGCCGTGTGTGCCAATGTGATCCTTACGCCGTAAGGGAGTGACGTCACCGCCCACTCAAATCTATTCGGCTCCATTAACCCTTTCCTACCTAACGCACATTTTGGAACGATTGGGTTGAATTCATTCTTCCTATCATTGTACGGTATGTTTGCCTGTGTTGTTTATGTTATTCTAAGCTAATATAGAGTCATATGAGCATATGATGTAACATATTGTACAATGTTAGTTATGTTAGTTATCAATGTTTAGTGAATGTTCTCTGCTCTCCTTTGCAGAGACCACACACCCACAATCAAACATAGAACACACATAGAACACACAAACACAGAAACACACACACACCAACCCAGATAAATAAATAGAACATTATATACAAATAAAGAGTGGCATGAGAGTGTGCATCGTCTTTATGTTCTGCCGGACAACCTGATAAGATTGAGGATCCTCTGAATCAGTCAAGTACAGTCCTTTCAAGGAGGTCACAAGTTTGGACGCTACTCCGACACCTCCATTACAGGTGTGATTCAAAAACATGCAGGATACAAGCCCTCGAGGACTGGAGTTTGACACCTATAGTTTAGTTACACAAAGTAATCCATTTCCCATGTTGCCATCGGGCGGCCATCTTAGACCACTGAAGACTCCAACTCCAATCTGCCCTCATGGGCGGCCATCTTGGATATTTTATTAGACGTCTCATTACCTCTCACTACTGCTTCCACCTAGTACGGCATCTGGCTTGGTTAACTCAGCTTGATTCATACGTTTTAGTTTTTTTCAGTTTTTCAACTCTGTATTATTCACATTTCTTCACTGTTTCACATCAATCCACAATCCACCTCATTCAATCCACCTCATTCAAATGATAAGCTCATTAACAGGAGTTTAAAACTCCAGTCCTCGAGGGCTGATATCCTGCATGTTTTTGAATCACGTCATTCACTTAACATTAGGCCTAATGTCACAGATTCACATTATTCCAGTTCAACTGTTCTCAGTTTGTTAACTATGTAGGATTCATAATTTTTCACAGATTCAAATCATTCTACAGTTCAACTTTTTTTCAGTTTTTCATTCATCTTCAAATTCCACAGTTCAACTTTTTTCAGTTTTTCAACTTTGTATTCATATTTCTTCACAGATACACACCATTCAATTGTTCCACATCATTCCACTTTTCAACTCCCAAACCTTCGACAGTTTCACCTTCACACGCAATTTCTTCAGAAATTGCACATTTTCTAGTTGTGTGAAGGTGAAACCTTCACACTTATGTTTTTCTCCACCTTTATTATTGTGTGAAGGTGAAACCTTCACACTTATGTTTTTCTCCACCTTTATTATTATTATTATTTTTTTTATTCCGACCGTTTTTTAGGTACGTTTCAACTCATTCCCAGTTCATCCAATTCATGCCGTTCAAACTTCATATCATTCTACATATTCATGTTTAGTGCGGGTCTATTTTTCAAGTTTCAACTTTTCATCGTTTTCCTACAATTTAAGTTTTTGTACCGTAAAAATGGCCTAATGTTAAGTGAATGGGCTGGTCTTCGTGCTTTATTTTTAAACTTTAACGTTTTCGATATTTCCTATGTCTCGGTGGCGCATGGGATTTGTGTGCGGCATTCGCACTTCATGTTCGTGGGTTCAATCCCAGGCTGCGTCATTTTTTAGTTGTGTGAGTCTTTTTTAGTTAGTGCGGGTCTATTTTTCAAGTTTCAACTTTTAATCGTTTTCCTACAATTTAAGTTTTTGTACCGTAAAAACGGCCTAATGTTAAGTGATTGGAGCGTTCTTCCTACTTCCTTTTAAAGCGTTCACGGTTTCGTCATTTCCCGTGGCTCAGACGTTCTGTTGACGTATATCTACTACATGTTCGTGTGTTCGATCCCCGCTGTGTCTTTTCACACATTCAGTGTTTTTTTTCAGTTCATTCAGTATTTTTTTTTGGTTTCAATTCCTTCCCAGTTCATCCAATTCATGCCGTTCGAACTTCATATCATTCCACATATTCACGTGAAGTGCTTTTTTATTTTTCAAGGTTCAACTATTCATCGTTTTCCTACAATTGACGTTTTTTATACTATTCATATTTAAAGAATTTAGCCTTTTCAAACTGTTCTTACTTTCATTTCATCTTTTCATTCCACAGTTGAACTTTTTTCAGTTTTTGAACTTTGTATTATTCGTAGTTCTTCATAGATTCACGTTCAAAAATACTTCATTCCCTATATTTCAAGCTTTCCAGTGTGGTCTTACACTGCCCCCCAGTGGCCCAGTGGTAGAGTTGTCATCTTCAACATGTCCGTGTCCTGGTTCGGGCAAATCGCGTTTCACGTTTACAGTTCAACTTTCAGCTACAATTCAAGTTTTTGTACCGTAAAAATTGTCTAATGTTAAGTGAATGGTGTTGTTAAGAAGTTTCTGATTATACTTAACGATTTCGTGTTTGAATCGTTCTGTTATTACTATTTACGTCTGGACATGTTTCTCCTGTGGTCATGTGGTCTTCCTAGCAACCGCCTAGCAACTAATCACAAGTTGTGTTTCATTCCTGCACTACCAATCAGGACTCTGTTTACACTATCATAGGTTGTTTTGCTCTTTCACGGGTCAGTCGGCAGGTATCGTTGTAACGGACAGTCATTTTTTCTGCTTTCTATCATTCTGTGGATTATCTAATTCCTTTCATTATTATTCCGTGCGTCCATGAGAATGTAAGTACAGTTTGAATATGTTGTCCGTTCGTGGTTTTGGATACATGTTTACGTTTGCACTGCTTCACTTTGTCCATTAATGTCTAAGTTGTTATTGCACCTAAGTTTGGTATAATTGCTAAAGGCAGATATACTGTACTTTTCATACTTCACTTTTAGTATTCACGTTAAAGTTTCATCCACAAAAAGTGCGTGTTTGTCTCAGGTTTGCCGTGTGTGCCAATGTGATCCTTACGCCGTAAGGGAGTGACGTCACCGCCCACTCAAATCTATTCGGCTCCATTAACCCTTTCCTACCTAACGCACATTTTGGAACGATTGGGTTGAATTCATTCTTCCTATCATTGTACGGTATGTTTGCCTGTGTTGTTTATGTTATTCTAAGCTAATATAGAGTCATGTGAGCATATGATGTAACATATTGTACAATGTTAGTTATGTTAGTTATCAATGTTTAGTGAATGTTCTCTGCTCTCCTTTGCAGAGACCACACACCCACAATCAAACATAGAACACACACAGAACACACAAACACAGAAACACACACACACCAACCCAGATAAATAAATAGAACATTATATACAAATAAAGAGTGGCATGAGCGTGTGCATCGTCTTTATGTTCTGGCCGGACAACCTGATAAGATTGAGGATCCTCTGAATCAGTCAAGTACAGTCCTTTCAAGGAGGTCACAAGTTTGGACGCTACTCCGACACCTCCATTACAGGTGTGATTCAAAAACATGCAGGATACAAGCCCTCGAGGACTGGAGTTTGACACCTATAGTTTAGTTACACAAAGTAATCCATTTCCCATGTTGCCATCGGGCGGCCATCTTAGACCACTGAAGACTCCAACTCCAATCTGCCCTCATGGGCGGCCATCTTGGATATTTTATTAGACGTCTCATTACCTCTCACTACTGCTTCCACCTAGTACGGCATCTGGCTTGGTTAACTCAGCTTGATTCATACGTTTTAGTTTTTTTCAGTTTTTCAACTCTGTATTATTCACATTTCTTCACTGTTTCACATCAATCCACCTCATTCAATCCACCTCATTCAAATGATAAGCTCATTAGCAGGAGTTTAAAACTCCAGTCCTCGAGGGCTGATATCCTGCATGTTTTTGAATCACATCATTCACTTAACATTAGGCCTAATGTCACAGATTCACATTATTCCAGTTCAACTTTTCTCAGTTTGTTAACTATGTAGGATTCATAATTTTTCACAGATTCAAATCATTCTACAGTTCAACTTTTTTTCAGTTTTTCATTCATCTTCAAATTCCACGGTTCAACTTTTTTTCAGTTTTTCAACTTTGTATTCATATTTCTTCACAGATTCACACCATTCAATCGTTCCACATCATTCCACTTTTCAACTCCCAAACCTTCAACGGTTTCACCTTCACACGCAATTTCTTCAGAAATTGCACATTTTCTAGTTATTATTATTTTTTTTATTCCGACCGTTTTTTAGGTACGTTTCAACTCATTCCCAGTTCATCCAATTCATGCCGTTCAAACTTCATATCATTCTACATATTCATGTTTAGTGCGGGTCTATTTTTCAAGTTTCAACTTTTCATCGTTTTCCTACAATTTAAGTTTTTGTACCGTAAAAATGGCCTAATGTTAAGTGAATGGGCTGGTCTTCGTGCTTTATTTTTAAACTTTAACGTTTTCGATATCTCCTATGTCTCCGTGGCGCATGGGATTTGTGTACCGCATTCGCACTTCATGTTGTGGGTTCAATCCCAGGCTGCGTCATTTTTTAGTTGTGTGAGTCTTTTTTAGTTAGTGCGGGTCTATTTTTCAAGTTTCAACTTTTCATCGTTTTCCTACAATTTAAGTTTTTGTACCGTAAAAACGGCCTAATGTTAAGTGATTGGAGCGTTCTTCCTACTTCCTTTTAAAGCGTTCACGGTTTCGTCATTTCCCGTGGCTCAGACGTTCTGTTGACGTATATCTTCTACATGTTCGTGCGTTCGATCCCCGCTGTGTCTTTTCACACATTCAGTGTTTTTTTTCAGTTAATTCAGTATTTTTTTTTTGGTTTCAACTCCTTCCCAGTTCATCCAATTCATGCCGTTCGAACTTCATATCATTCCACATATTCACGTGAAGTGCTTTTTTATTTTTCAAGGTTCAACTATTCATCGTTTTCCTACAATTTACGTTTTTTATACTATTCATATTTAAAGAATTTAGCCTTTTCAAACTGTTCTTACTTTCATTTCATCTTACTTTTCATTCGACAGTTGAACTTTTCTCAGTTTTTTTAACTTTGTATTATTCGTAATACTTCACAGATTCACCTTCAAACATACTTCATTCCCTTTATATAAAGCTTTTTTACAGTGTCGTCTGACACCGCCCCCCAGTGGCCCAGTGGTAGAGTTGTCATCTTCAACGTGTCCGTGTCCCGGTTCGGGCAAATCGCGTTTCACGTTTACAGTTGTTTTTTCTCTTCTGCTTTTAATTCGGATCATCCACACTTTTTTAAGATTAAAACATTCGGATTTTTTTCAGTTTTCAACTTTGTGTTATTCATATTTTTTCACACATTCACATCATTCCACAGTTCAACTTTGTTCAATTTTTCAACTTTGTATTATTCATATTTCTTCACATTACCATTATACCACAGTTCAACTTTCAGCTAAAATTCAAGTTTTTCTACCGTAAAAAATGGCCTAATGTTAAGTGAATGCTGTGATTCAAAAACATGCAGGATACAAGCCCTCGAGGACTGGAGTTTGAAACCTACAGTTTAATTACACAAAGTACACCATTTCCCATGATGCCGTCGGGCGGCCATCTTAGACCACTGAAGACTCCAACTCCCATCTGCCCTCATGGGCGGCCATCTTGGATATTTTCTTAGACGTCTCATTACCTGTCACTTCTGCTTCCACCTAGTACAGCATCTGGCTTGGTGAACTCAGCTTGATTCATACATTCAGTTTTTTTCAGTTTTTCAGTTTTCAACTTTGTTTTATTCATATTTCAAGCACTAAAAAAACTGAAAAGTTTGCTTAGGCATCATTTTTTAACTCCTGATAATGAGCTAATCATTTGAATGAGGTGGATTTGAATGAGGTGGATTGTGGATTGCTTGAAACAGTGAAGCATTGTGAATAATACAAAGTTGAAAAACTTTGTATTTTCTCTTCTGCTTTTACTTCGGATCATCCACACTTTTTTACGATTCAAACATTCGTTTTTTTTTTCAGTTTCTCAGTTTTTCAACTTTGTCGGATTCATAATTTTTCACAGATTCACTTCATTCTCCAGTTCAACTTTTTCAGTTTTTCATTCATATCTTCAAATTCCACAGTTCAACTTTTATTCAGTTTTTCAACTTTGTATTCATATTTCTTCACAGATTCACACCATTCAATCGTTCCACGTAATTCCACTTTTCACCTCCCAAACCTTCAACGGTTTCACCTTCACACGCAATTTCTTCAGAAATTGCACATTTTCTAGTTGTGTGAAGGTGGAACCTTCACACATATGTTATTCTACCGCTTTATTGTGTGAAGGTGGAACCTTCACACATATGTTATTCTACCGCTTTATTATTATTATTATTGTGTGAAGGTGAAACCTTCACACTTATGTTTTTCTCCACCTTTATTATTATTATTATTTTTTTTATTCCGACCGTTTTTTAGGTACGTTTCAACTCATTCCCAGTTCATCCAATTCATGCCGTTCAAACTTCATATCATTCTACATATTCATGTTTAGTGCGGGTCTATTTTTCAAGTTTCAACTTTTCATCGTTTTCCTACAATTTAAGTTTTTGTACCGTAAAAATGGCCTAATGTTAAGTGAATGGGCTGGTCTTCGTGCTTTATTTTTAAACTTTAACGTTTTCGATATTTCCTATGTCTCGGTGGCGCATGGGATTTGTGTGCGGCATTCGCACTTCATGTTCGTGGGTTCAATCCCAGGCTGCGTCATTTTTTAGTTGTGTGAGTCTTTTTTAGTTAGTGCGGGTCTATTTTTCAAGTTTCAACTTTTAATCGTTTTCCTACAATTTAAGTTTTTGTACCGTAAAAACGGCCTAATGTTAAGTGATTGGAGCGTTCTTCCTACTTCCTTTTAAAGCGTTCACGGTTTCGTCATTTCCCGTGGCTCAGACGTTCTGTTGACGTATATCTACTACATGTTCGTGTGTTCGATCCCCGCTGTGTCTTTTCACACATTCAGTGTTTTTTTTCAGTTCATTCAGTATTTTTTTTTGGTTTCAATTCCTTCCCAGTTCATCCAATTCATGCCGTTCGAACTTCATATCATTCCACATATTCACGTGAAGTGCTTTTTTATTTTTCAAGGTTCAACTATTCATCGTTTTCCTACAATTGACGTTTTTTATACTATTCATATTTAAAGAATTTAGCCTTTTCAAACTGTTCTTACTTTCATTTCATCTTTTCATTCCACAGTTGAACTTTTTTCAGTTTTTGAACTTTGTATTATTCGTAGTTCTTCATAGATTCACGTTCAAAAATACTTCATTCCCTATATTTCAAGCTTTCCAGTGTGGTCTTACACTGCCCCCCAGTGGCCCAGTGGTAGAGTTGTCATCTTCAACATGTCCGTGTCCTGGTTCGGGCAAATCGCGTTTCACGTTTACAGTTCAACTTTCAGCTACAATTCAAGTTTTTGTACCGTAAAAATTGTCTAATGTTAAGTGAATGGTGTTGTTAAGAAGTTTCTGATTATACTTAACGATTTCGTGTTTGAATCGTTCTGTTATTACTATTTACGTCTGGACATGTTTCTCCTGTGGTCATGTGGTCTTCCTAGCAACCGCCTAGCAACTAATCACAAGTTGTGTTTCATTCCTGCACTACCAATCAGGACTCTGTTTACACTATCATAGGTTGTTTTGCTCTTTCACGGGTCAGTCGGCAGGTATCGTTGTAACGGACAGTCATTTTTTCTGCTTTCTATCATTCTGTGGATTATCTAATTCCTTTCATTATTATTCCGTGCGTCCATGAGAATGTAAGTACAGTTTGAATATGTTGTCCGTTCGTGGTTTTGGATACATGTTTACGTTTGCACTGCTTCACTTTGTCCATTAATGTCTAAGTTGTTATTGCACCTAAGTTTGGTATAATTGCTAAAGGCAGATATACTGTACTTTTCATACTTCACTTTTAGTATTCACGTTAAAGTTTCATCCACAAAAAGTGCGTGTTTGTCTCAGGTTTGCCGTGTGTGCCAATGTGATCCTTACGCCGTAAGGGAGTGACGTCACCGCCCACTCAAATCTATTCGGCTCCATTAACCCTTTCCTACCTAACGCACATTTTGGAACGATTGGGTTGAATTCATTCTTCCTATCATTGTACGGTATGTTTGCCTGTGTTGTTTATGTTATTCTAAGCTAATATAGAGTCATGTGAGCATATGATGTAACATATTGTACAATGTTAGTTATGTTAGTTATCAATGTTTAGTGAATGTTCTCTGCTCTCCTTTGCAGAGACCACACACCCACAATCAAACATAGAACACACACAGAACACACAAACACAGAAACACACACACACCAACCCAGATAAATAAATAGAACATTATATACAAATAAAGAGTGGCATGAGCGTGTGCATCGTCTTTATGTTCTGGCCGGACAACCTGATAAGATTGAGGATCCTCTGAATCAGTCAAGTACTGTCCTTTCAAGGAGGTCACAAGTTTGGACGCTACTCCGACACCTCCATTACAGGTGTGATTCAAAAACATGCAGGATACAAGCCCTCGAGGACTGGAGTTTGACACCTATAGTTTAGTTACACAAAGTAATCCATTTCCCATGTTGCCATCGGGCGGCCATCTTAGACCACTGAAGACTCCAACTCCAATCTGCCCTCATGGGCGGCCATCTTGGATATTTTATTAGACGTCTCATTACCTCTCACTACTGCTTCCACCTAGTACGGCATCTGGCTTGGTTAACTCAGCTTGATTCATACGTTTTAGTTTTTTTCAGTTTTTCAACTCTGTATTATTCACATTTCTTCACTGTTTCACATCAATCCACCTCATTCAATCCACCTCATTCAAATGATAAGCTCATTAGCAGGAGTTTAAAACTCCAGTCCTCGAGGGCTGATATCCTGCATGTTTTTGAATCACATCATTCACTTAACATTAGGCCTAATGTCACAGATTCACATTATTCCAGTTCAACTTTTCTCAGTTTGTTAACTATGTAGGATTCATAATTTTTCACAGATTCAAATCATTCTACAGTTCAACTTTTTTTCAGTTTTTCATTCATCTTCAAATTCCACGGTTCAACTTTTTTTCAGTTTTTCAACTTTGTATTCATATTTCTTCACAGATTCACACCATTCAATCGTTCCACATCATTCCACTTTTCAACTCCCAAACCTTCAACGGTTTCACCTTCACACGCAATTTCTTCAGAAATTGCACATTTTCTAGTTATTATTATTATTATTCCGCCCTGTTTTTCGGCACGTTTCAACTCATTCCCAGTTTATTTAATTCACCCCGTTCCACTTTCATGTTATTCCACTTATTCGGGAATGAGGGGTTTCCATTTTTCACATTCCAAATATTCACAGTTTTCCCAGAATTCCCGGTTTTCCACCCCAAAAAGTTCCATTGACTTACATTGGGTCATTTTTCGTTTCATTATTACAGCTTTCCTTTTTAATATTTTCAATATTTAACTCATACATCTCGTCTTAGGGATCCTTCCCGTCATTCCAGTAATTAATACATTTCAATATTTTCCCATAATTCCATATTTTTCCATCTTTAAATATCCATAATTCATTTCCAATGGGAGGGCTTCCCATTCATTCCCAATGGGAGATTGAACATTTCACATTTTGAGCTTTCCTTTTTCATATTCATAACATTTAACTCATTCATTCTGCCTTATGGCTCATTCCCATCATTCCTAGAGTTCATAATTATTCATATTTTCCCATAATTCCATATTTTTCACCTATTACAATTCATAATTCATTCCCAATGGCCGATTTAACATTTCTTATTTGAAGCTTCCCAATACCACATTTAAATCATTCAGCTAATGCATTTCACATTGTCATCATTATACATTATAACACATTCCAGTATTTCATAAATATATTAAAAATATTACCCATAATTCCTCATTCCCATTTTATTCAACAAAACTTTGTAACGTTCTATCTCGGCCATTCCTGCTCCGATTCCCACCGTTCCAACTTTAATCGATTCCACTGATGCCCGCCATTCCATTCGTGTATCCATTTACCTCTTCTCAAAATTAAAAATTTTGTCACAATTCCACACACTGTACCTTTAATAAACCAATTCATTTTCAATGAGGTCATTCATTGTGTGGGCGTTTCGCCTTCGGTGACTGCTGGTTAGGAAGACAAAGTACTCCGTTTCCCAAGGGGTCGTCAAGCGGCCATCTTGGACACTTGCCCACATACACTGAGACTCCATTTCCCATCAACCCTCAGGGGCGGCCATCTTGGATATCTGATCAGACATCTCTTGAGCGCTCAGCCCAACTTCCACCCAGGATGGCGGCCATCTTGGTTAACTCAGAACAATAAAAACAACACTCTCCTAATGTTGAACATCCAAACTAATAATTATAATCCCCCAAAATTCAGAATTTGAACTTTAAGTGTACTTTTTTCTTACTTTTTGAAATTTTGTGATATTTTACAAAATTCAAAAAATTGTTGTTTTTTTCACTTTAATGACTACAGGTGTTTGTCCGATTCAGTTTGACTCAGCGTTTAACCGTTCATCTTGACCCTGCCTATGACCTCAGGGTGTCATTTACCCACAATGCATCTGTTTTGCATAAGTAGTAGCCCCCTAAAACTCGCGAAAAATGCAATTTTTTTTGTTTCCTCTTGTGATATCTCCATTTGCGTCCGACCTATACTTATCATTCCAACTTTAGGTGTTTCCCATTCTGGGTTAGATTGCCAAGAACACCCCCGCACCAACAATTTATAGTTTTTCCCATTTTTTACCCATAATTCCTCAGTTAATTGTTCTCGCCAAAACATTTTAACCTTCTGTCTTTGCCATTCTTCATCCGATTCCCACCGTTCCAACTTTATATGATTCCATTCATCCCCGCCAATTCATTGGCGTATTCATTTACCTCTTACCAGAATTCAAAGATTTACCACAATTCCACACACTGTACCTTTAATGAACCAATTCATTTTCAATGCGGTCATTCATTGTGTGGGCGTTTGGCCTTCGGTGACTACTGTTCAGGTAGACAAAGTACTCCATTTCCCATGGGGTCGTCAAGCGGCCATCTTGGACACTTGCCCACATACACTGAGACTCCATTTCCCATCAACCCTCAGGGGCGGCCATCTTGGATATCTGATCAGACATCTCATGAGCGCTCAGCCCAACTTCCACCCAGGATGGCGGCCATCTTGGTTAACTCAGAACAATAAAAACAACACTCTCCTAATGTTGAACATCCAAACTATTAAATATAATCCCCCAAAATTCAGAATTTGAACTTTAAGTGTACTTTTTTCTCACTTTTTGAAATTTTGTGATATTTTACTAAATTCATAAAATTTTTGTTTTTTTCTCTTTAATGACTACAGGTGTTTGTCCGATTCAGGCCAATTCAGCGTTTAACCGTTCATCTTGACCCTGCCTATGACCTCAGAGTGTCATTTACCCACAATGCATCTGTTTTGCGTAAGTTATAGCCCCCTAAAACTCGCGAAAAATCTGATTTTTTATGTTTCCTCTTGTGATATCTCCATTTGCGTCCGACATATACTTATTGTTTCAATTGTAGGTGTTTCCCATCATGGGTTAGATTGCCAAGAACACCCCCGCACCAACAATTTATAGTTTTTCCCATTTTTTTACCCATAATTCCTCAGTTAATTGTTCTCGCCAAAACATTGTAACCTTCTGTCTTTGCCATTCTTCATCCGATTCCCACCGTTCCAACTTTATATGATTCCATTCATCCCCGCCAATTCATTGGTGTATTCATTTACCTCTTACCAGAATTCAAAGATTTACCACAATTCCACACACTGTACCTTTAATGAACCAATTCATTTTCAATGCGGTCATTCATTGTGTGGGCGTTTGGCCTTCGGTGACTACTGTTCAGGTAGACAAAGTACTCCATTTCCCATGGGGTCGTCAAGCGGCCATCTTGGACACTTGCCCACATACACTGAGACTCCATTTCCCATCAACCCTCAGGGGCGGCCATCTTGGATATCCGATCAGACATCTCATGAGCGCTCAGCCCAACTTCCACCCAGGATGGCGGCCATCTTGGTTAACTCAGAACAATAAAAACAACACTCTCCTAATGTTGAACATCCAAACTATTAAATATAATCCCCCAAATTTCAGAATTTGAACTTTAAGTGTACTTTTTTCTCACTTTTTGAAATTTTGTGATATTTTACTAAATTCATAAAATTTTTGTTTTTTTCTCTTTAATGACTACAGGTGTTTGTCCGATTCAGGCCAATTCAGCGTTTAACCGTTCATCTTGACCCTGCCTATGACCTCAGAGTGTCATTTACCCACAATGCATCTGTTTTGCGTAAGTTATAGCCCCCTAAAACTCGCGAAAAATCTGATTTTTTATGTTTCCTCTTGTGATATCTCCATTTGCGTCCGACATATACTCATTGTTTCAATTTTAGGTGTTTCCCATCATGGGTTAGATTGCCAAGAACACCCCCGCACCAACAATTTATAGTTTTTCCCATTTTTTTACCCATAATTCCTCAGTTAATTGTTTTCGCCAAAACATTGTAACCTTCTGTCTTTGCCATTCTTCATCCGATTCCCACCGTTCTAACTTTATATGATTCCATTCATCCCCGCCAATTCATTGGTGTACTCGTTTACCTCTTACCAGAATTCAAAGTTGCACCACAATTCCACACACTGTACCTTTAATGAACCAATTCATTTTCAATGAGGTCATTCATTGTGTGGGCGTTTGGCCTTTGGTGACTACTGTTGAGGTAGTCAAAGTACTCCATTTCCCATGGGGTCGTCAGGTGGCCATCTTGGACACTTGCCCACATACACTGAGACTCCATTTCCCATCAAACCTCAGGGGTGGCCATCTTGGATATCTGATCCGATATCTTCATCCGATTCCTACCGTTCCAACTTTAAACAATTCCCCTGAGTCCTGCCATTTCATGGTGATATCCTTTTTCTTTTTCCCAGAATTCAAAAACTACCCACAATCCCACTTTCAGTTTTTCCCTTGTATCTTTGTCATTCTTGCTGCGATTTCCACTGTTCCAACTTTAATCGATTCCCCCAATGCCCGCCCATCCATTTTTACCCACAATTCAAAAATGACCCACAATTCCGTTTTTTCAGTTTTTCCCTTATATCTTTGCCATTCTTCATCCGATTCCGACCATTCTAACTTTAATCGATTCCCCCAAGTCCCGCCATTCCATGGTGGTATCCGCTTTCTTCCCAGAATTCAAAAATTACCCACAATTCCACTTTTTTCAGTTTTTCCCTTATATCTTTGCCATTCTTCATCCAATTCCGACCGTTCCAACTTTATTCAATTCCCCCAACGCCCGCCAATGCATTTTTACGTACAATTCAAAAATTACCCACAATTCCACTTTTTCAGTTTTTTCCTTATATCTTTGCCATTCTTCACTCGATTCCGACCATTCCAACTTTAATCGATTCCTCGAAGTCCCACCATTCCACGGTGGTATCCGCTTTCTTCCCAGAGTTCAAAAATTACCCACAATTCCACTTTTTCAGTTTTTCCCTTGTATTTTAGCCATTCCTGCTGCGATTTCCTTCGTTCCAACTTTAATCGATTCCCCCAATGCCCGCTAATGCATTTTTACCCACAATTCAAAAATTACCCACAATTCCACTTTTTCAGTTTTTTCCTTTTATCTTTGCCATTCTTCACTCGATTCCGACCATTCCAACTTTAATCGATTCCTCGAAGTCCCACCATTCCACGGTGGTTTCCGCTTTCTTCCCAGAGTTCAAAAATTACCCACAATTCCACTTTTTCAGTTTTTCCCTTGTAACTTTGCCATTCCTGCTGCGATTTCCACCGTTCCAACTTTAATCGTTTCTCCCAATGCCCACCCATCCATTTTTACCCACATTTCAAAAATTACCCACAATTCCACTATTTCTGTTTTTCCCTTATATCTTTGCCATTCTTCATCCAATTCCGACCGTTCCAACTTTAATCAATTCCCCCAATGCCCGCCAAAGCATTTTTACCCACAATTCAAAAATTACCCACAATTCCACTTCTTTCAGTTTTTCCCCTATATCTTTGCCATTCTTCATCCGATTCCTACCGTTCCAACTTTAATCGATTCCCCATATTCCCGCTATTCCATTCGTGCATCCATTTTTCTCTTCCTACAATTCAAGATTTTCCCACAATTCCTCATTTTTCAGTGTTTTCTTGTATCTTCTACATTGTTTGACCTTTTCAAACAATTCCAAATCTGTATCATTCACATGATGTCACAGATTCAAGCACTCAAACTTTCAACATCACTCTAGCGTTCAGCACCGCTACCTTCAAAGGTTACACCTTCACACGCAATTTCTTCAGGAATTGCATATTTTCTAGTTATTGTGTGAAGGTGGAACCTTCACACATATGTTATTCTACCGCTTTATTATTGTGTGAAGGTGGAACCTTCACACATATGTTATTCTACCGCTTTATTATTGTGTGAAGGTGGAACCTTCACACATATGTTATTGTGCTCGGCCATTTTCTTTATTATTATTATTATTATTATTATTATTATTATTCTACTTCTGCCTGTTTTTCGACGGATTTCAGCTCATTCCCAGTTTATCCGATTTACACCGTTCCAATTTCACATTATTCCAGTTAAGCGCCCGAAGGGCGTTTCCATTTTTGGAATTCCAAGTATTCACAGTTTTCCCAGAATTCCCGGTTTTCCACCCCAAAAAGGCCCATTGACTTACATTGGGTCATTTTTTGTTTCATTATTACAGCTTTCCCTTTTCATATTTTCAATATTTAACTCATTCAACTCGTTTTAGGGATCCTTCCCATCATTCCAGTAATTGATACATTCCAATATTTTCCCATAATTCCATATTTTTCATCCTTCAAATATTCATAATTCATTTCCAATGGGAGGGCTTCCCATTCATTCTCAATGGGAGATTAAACATTTTACATTTTGAGCTTTCCTATTTCATATTCATAACATTTATCTCATACATTTCGCCTTATGGCTCATTCCCACCATTGTAACAGTTAATAATTATTAATATTTTTCCATAATTCAATATTTTTCATTTATAACAATTCCTAATTCATTCCCAGTGGTGGATTTAACATTTTTTACTTGAAGCTTCTCTACTTCACACTCACATTAATCAGTCAATACATTCCCCAATATCAATACTACTCATATTCACACCTTCCAGTAATTCACAACTATTTTCATATTTTTACCCATAATTCCTCATTCCCATTTTCCTCACCAAACTTTCTAACCTTCTATCTTGGCCATTCCTGCTCCGATTCCCACCGTTCCAACTTTAATCGATTCCCCTAATGCCCGCCATTCCATTCGTGTATCCATTTACCTCTTCCCAAAATTAAAAATTTTCCCACAATTCCACACACTGTACCTTTGATGAACCAATTCATTTTCAATGAGGTCATTCATTGTGTGGGCGTTCGAGCCTTCGGTGACTACTGTTTAGGTAGACAAAGTACTCCATTTCCCATGGGGTCGTCAAGCGGCCAGCTTGGACACTTGCCCACATACACTAAGACGCCATTTCCCATCAACCCTCAGGGGCGGCCATCTTGGATATCTGATCAGACAGCTCATGAGCGCTCAGCCCAACTTCCACCCAGTATGGCGGCCATCTTGGTTTACTCAGAACAATAAAAACAACACTCTCCTTATGTTGAACATCAAAACTATTAAATATAATGCCCCAAAATTCAAAATTTGAACTTTAAGTGTACTTTTTTCTTACTTTTTGAAATTTTGTGATATTTTACAAAATTTGAAAAATTATTGTTTTTTCACTTTAATGACTATAGGTGTTTGTCCGATTCAGGCCGATTCAGCGTTTAACCATTCATCTTGACCCTTCCTATTAACTCAAAGTGTCATTTACCCACAATGCATCTGTTTTGCGTAAGTTATAGCCCCCTAAAACTCGCGAAAAATCAGATTTTTTATGTTTCCTCTTGTGATATCTCCATTTGCGTCCGACATATACTTATTGTTTCAGTTTTAGGTGTTTCCCATCATGGGTTAGATTGCCAAGAACACCCCCGCACCAACAATTTATAGTTTTTCCCATTTTTTTACCCATTATTCCTCAGTTAATTGTTCTCGCCAAAACATTGTAACCTTCTGTCTTTGCCATTCTTCATCCGATTCCCACCATTCCAACTTTATATGATTCCATTCATCCCCACCAATTCATTGGTGTATTCATTTACCTCTTACCAGGAATCAAAATTTACCCACAATTCCACACACTGTACCTTTAATGAACCAATTCATTTTCAATGAGGTCATTCATTGTGTGGGCGTTTGGCCTTTGGTGACTACTGTTGAGGTAGTCAAAGTACTCCATTTCCCATGGGGTCGTCAAGCGGCCATCTTGGACACTTGCCCACATACACTGAGACTCCATTTCCCATCAACCCTCAGGGGCGGCCATCTTGGATATCTGATCAGACAGCTCATGAGCGCTCAGCCCAACTTCCACCCAAGATGGCGGCCATCTTGGTTAACTCAGAACAATAAAAACAACACTCTCCTAATGTTGAACATCCAAACTATTAAATATAATCCCCCAAAATTCAGAATTTGAACTTTAAGTGTACTTTTTTCTCACTTTTTGAAATTTTGTGATGTTTTACAAAATTCAAAAAACTTGTTTTTTTTTTACTTTAATGACTACAGGTGTTTGTCCGATTCAGTCTGACTCAGCGTTTAACCGTTCATCTTGACGCTGCCTATGACCTCAGAGTGTCATTTACCCACAATGCATCTGTTTTGCATAAGTAATAGCCCCCTAAAACTCGCGAAAAATCTGATTTTTGATGTTTCCTCTTGTGATATCTCCATTTGCGTCCGACATATACTTATTGTTTCAATTTTAGGTGTTTCCCATCATGGGTTAGATTGCCAAGAACACCCCCGCACCTACAGTTTATAGTTTTTCCCATTTTTTTACCCATAATTCCTCAGTTAATTGTTCTCGCCAAAACATTGTAACCTTCTGTCTTTGCCATTCTTCATTCGATTCCCACCGTTCCAACTTTATATGATTACATTCATCCCCGCCAATTAATTGGTGTATTCATTTACCTCTTACCAGTATTCAAAGTTTTACCACAATTCCACACACTGTACCTTTAATGAACCAATTCATTTTCAATGAGGTCATTCATTGTGTGGGCGTTTGGTCTTTGGTGACTACTGTTGAGGTAGTCAAAGTACTCCATTTCCCATGGGGTCGTCAAGCGGCCATCTTGGACACTTGAACACATACACTGAGACTCAATTTCCCATCAACCCTCAGGGGCGGCCATCTTGGATATCTGATCAGACATCTCATGAGCGCTCAGCCCAACTTCCACCCAGGATGGCGGCCATCTTGGTTAACTCAGTACAATAAAAACAACACTCTCCTAATGTTGAACATCCAAACTATTTAATATAATCCCCCCAAATTCAGAATTTGAACTTTAAGTGTACTTTTTTATTACTTTTTGAAATTTTGTGATATTTTACAAAATTATAAAAATTGTTGTTTTTTTTATTTAATGACTACAGGTGTTTGTCCGATTCAGTCCGACTCAGCATTTAACCGTTCACCTTGACCCTGCCTATGACCTCAGAGTGTCATTTACCCACAATGCATCTGTTTTGCATAAGTAATAGCCCCCTAAAACTCGCGAAAAATCAGATTTTTAATGTTTCCTCTTGTGATATCTCCATTTGCGTCCGACCTATACTTATCATTCCAACTTTAGGTGTTTCCCATTCTGGGTTAGATTGCCAAGAACACCCCCGCACCAACAATTTATAGTTTTTCCCATTTTTTACCCATAATTCCTCAGTTAATTGTTCTCGCCAAAACATTTTAACCTTCTGTCTTTGCCATTCTTCATCCGATTCCCACCGTTCCAACTTTATATGATTCCATTCATCCCCGCCAATTCATTGGTGTATTCATTTACCTCTTACCAGAATTCAAAGATTTACCACAATTCCACACACTGTACCTTTAATGAACCAATTCATTTTCAATGCGGTCATTCATTGTGTGGGCGTTTGGCCTTCGGTGACTACTGTTCAGGTAGACAAAGTACTCCATTTCCCATGGGGTCGTCAAGCGGCCATCTTGGACACTTGCCCACATACACTGAGACTCCATTTCCCATCAACCCTCAGGGGCGGCCATCTTGGATATCTGATCAGACATCTCATGAGCGCTCATCCCAACTTCCACCCAGGATGGCGGCCATCTTGGTTAACTCAGAACAATAAAAACAACACTCTCCTAATGTTGAACATCCAAACTATTAAATATAATCCCCCAAAATTCAGAATTTGAACTTTAAGTGTACTTTTTTCTCACTTTTTGAAATTTTGTGATATTTTACTGAATTCATAAAATTTTTGTTTTTTTCTCTTTAATGACTACAGGTGTTTGTCCGATTCAGGCCAATTCAGCGTTTAACCGTTCATCTTGACCCTGCCTATGACCTCAGAGTGTCATTTACCCACAATGCATCTGTTTTGCGTAAGTTATAGCCCCCTAAAACTCGCGAAAAATCTGATTTTTTATGTTTCCTCTTGTGATATCTCCATTTGCGTCCGACATATACTTATTGTTTCAATTTTAGGTGTTTCCCATCATGGGTTAGATTGCCAAGAACACCCCCGCACCAACAATTTATAGTTTTTCCCATTTTTTTACCCATAATTCCTCAGTTAATTGTTCTCGCCAAAACATTGTAACCTTCTGTCTTTGCCATTCTTCATCCGATTCCCACCGTTCTAACTTTATATGATTCCATTCATCCCCGCCAATTCATTGGTGTACTCGTTTACCTCTTACCAGAATTCAAAGTTGCACCACAATTCCACACACTGTACCTTTAATGAACCAATTCATTTTCAATGAGGTCATTCATTGTGTGGGCGTTTGGCCTTTGGTGACTACTGTTGAGGTAGTCAAAGTACTCCATTTCCCATGGGGTCGTCAGGTGGCCATCTTGGACACTTGCCCACATACACTGAGACTCCATTTCCCATCAAACCTCAGGGGTGGCCATCTTGGATATCTGATCCGATATCTTCATCCGATTCCTACCGTTCCAACTTTAAACAATTCCCCTGAGTCCTGCCATTTCATGGTGATATCCTTTTTCTTTTTCCCAGAATTCAAAAACTACCCACAATCCCACTTTCAGTTTTTCCCTTGTATCTTTGTCATTCTTGCTGCGATTTCCACTGTTCCAACTTTAATCGATTCCCCCAATGCCCGCCCATCCATTTTTACCCACAATTCAAAAATGACCCACAATTCCGTTTTTTCAGTTTTTCCCTTATATCTTTGCCATTCTTCATCCGATTCCGACCATTCTAACTTTAATCGATTCCCCCAAGTCCCGCCATTCCATGGTGGTATCCGCTTTCTTCCCAGAATTCAAAAATTACCCACAATTCCACTTTTTTCAGTTTTTCCCTTATATCTTTGCCATTCTTCATCCAATTCCGACCGTTCCAACTTTATTCAATTCCCCCAACGCCCGCCAATGCATTTTTACGTACAATTCAAAAATTACCCACAATTCCACTTTTTCAGTTTTTTCCTTATATCTTTGCCATTCTTCACTCGATTCCGACCATTCCAACTTTAATCGATTCCTCGAAGTCCCACCATTCCACGGTGGTATCCGCTTTCTTCCCAGAGTTCAAAAATTACCCACAATTCCACTTTTTCAGTTTTTCCCTTGTATTTTAGCCATTCCTGCTGCGATTTCCTTCGTTCCAACTTTAATCGATTCCCCCAATGCCCGCTAATGCATTTTTACCCACAATTCAAAAATTACCCACAATTCCACTTTTTCAGTTTTTTCCTTTTATCTTTGCCATTCTTCACTCGATTCCGACCATTCCAACTTTAATCGATTCCTCGAAGTCCCACCATTCCACGGTGGTTTCCGCTTTCTTCCCAGAGTTCAAAAATTACCCACAATTCCACTTTTTCAGTTTTTCCCTTGTAACTTTGCCATTCCTGCTGCGATTTCCACCGTTCCAACTTTAATCGTTTCTCCCAATGCCCACCCATCCATTTTTACCCACATTTCAAAAATTACCCACAATTCCACTATTTCTGTTTTTCCCTTATATCTTTGCCATTCTTCATCCAATTCCGACCGTTCCAACTTTAATCAATTCCCCCAATGCCCGCCAAAGCATTTTTACCCACAATTCAAAAATTACCCACAATTCCACTTCTTTCAGTTTTTCCCCTATATCTTTGCCATTCTTCATCCGATTCCTACCGTTCCAACTTTAATCGATTCCCCATATTCCCGCTATTCCATTCGTGTATCCATTTTTCTCTTCCTACAATTCAAGATTTTCCCACAATTCCTCATTTTTCAGTGTTTTCTTGTATCTTCTACATTGTTTGACCTTTTCAAACAATTCCAAATCTGTATCATTCACATGATGTCACAGATTCAAGCACTCAAACTTTCAACATCACTCTAGCGTTCAGCACCGCTACCTTCAAAGGTTACACCTTCACACGCAATTTCTTCAGGAATTGCATATTTTCTAGTTGTGTGAAGGTGGAACCTTCACACATATGTTATTGTGCTCGGCCATTTTCTTTATTGTGTGAAGGTGGAACCTTCACACATATGTTATTGTGCTCGGCCATTTTCTTTATTATTATTATTATTATTATTATTCTTATTCTGCCTGTTTTTCGACGGATTTCAGCTCATTCCCAGTTTATCCGATTCACACCGTTCCAATTTCACATTATTCCAGTAAAGCGCCCGAAGGGCGTTTCCATTTTTGGAATTCCAAGTATTCACAGTTTTCCCAGAATTCCCGGTTTTCCACCCCAAAAAGTCCCATTGACTAACATTGGGTCATATTTTGTTTCATTATTACAGCTCTCCCTTTTCATATTTTCAATATTTAACTTATTCATCTCGTTATAGGGATCCTTCCTATCATTCCAGTAATTAATACATTCCAATATTTTCCCATAATTCCATATTTTTCATCCTTCAAATATTCATAATTCATTTCCAATGGGAGGGCTTCCCATTCATTCCCAATGGGAGATTAAACATTTCACATTTTGAGCTTTCCTATTTCATATTCATAACATTTAACTCATACATTTCGCCTGTTGGCTCATTCCCACTATTGTAACAATTAATAATTTTCAATATTTTCCCATAATTACATATTTTTCATGTATAACAATTCATAATTCATTCCCAGTGGCGGACTTAACATTTTTTATTTAAAGCTTCTCCACTTCACACTCACATTAATCAGTTAATACATTCCCCAATTTGAATACTACTCATATTCACACCTTCCAGTAATTCATAACTATTTTCATATTTTTACCCATAATTCCTCATTCCCATTTTCCTCATCCAAAACTTTGTAACCTTCTATCTTGGCCATTCCTGCTCCGATTCCCACCGTTCCAACTTTAATGGATTCCCCCAATTCCCACCATTTCATTTGTGTATCCCCTTTCCTCTTCCCATGATTCAAAAATTACCCACAATTCCACTTTATCAGTTTTTCCCCTCTATCTTTTCCATTCTTTATCCGATTCTGACCATTCCAACTTTAATCAATTCCCCCAATGCCCGCCACTCCATTTTTACCCACAATTCAAAAATTACCCATAATTCCACTTTTTCAGTTTTTCCCTTCTATCTTTGCCATTCTTCATCCGATTCTGACCGTTCCAACTTTCATCAATTCCCCCGATGCCCGGCACTCCATTTTTACCCACAATTCAAAAATTACCCATAATTCCACTTTTTCAGTTTTTCCCTTCTATCTTTGCCATTCTTCATCCAATTGCGACCGTTCCAACTTGAATCAATTCCCCCAATTCCCGCCATTACATGGTGGTATCTATTTTCTTCTTACCTGAATTAAAAAATTACCCACAATTCCACTTTTTCAGTTTTTCCCTTCTATCTTTTCCATTCTTCATCCGATTGTGACCGTTCCAACATTAATCAATTCCCCTGATGCCCGCCACTCCATTTTTACCCACAATTCAAAAATTACCCATAATTCCACTTTTTCAGTTTTTCCCTTCTATCTTTGCCATTCTTCATCCGATTCTGACCGTTCCAACTTTCATCAATTCCCCCGATGCCCGCCACTCCATTTTTACCCACAATTCAAAAATTACCCATAATTCCACTTTTTCAGTTTTTCCCTTCTATCTTTGCCATTCTTCATCCGATTCTGACCGTTCCAACTTTAATCAATTCCCCCAATGCCCGCCACTCCATTTTTACCCACAATTCAAAAATTACCCATAATTCCACTTTTTCAGTTTTTCCCTTCTATCTTTGCCATTCTTCATCCAATTGCGACCGTTCCAACTTGAATCAATTCCCCCAATTCCCGCCATTACATGGTGGTATCTATTTTCTTCTTACCTGAATTAAAAAATTACCCACAATTCCACTTTTTCAGTTTTTCCCTTCTATCTTTTCCATTCTTCATCCGATTGTGACCGTTCCAACATTAATCAATTCCCCTGATGCCCGCCACTCCATTTTTACCCACAATTCAAAAATTACCCATAATTCCACTTTTTCAGTTTTTCCCTTCTATCTTTGCCATTCTTCATCCGATTCTGACCGTTCCAACTTGAATCAATTCCCCCAATGCCCGCCACTCCATTTTTACCCACAATTCAAAAATTACCCATAATTCCACTTTTTCAGTTTTTCCCTTCTATCTTTGCCATTCTTCATCCGATTCTGACCGTTCCAACTTTAATCAATTCCCCCAATGCCCGCCACTCCATTTTTACCCACAATTCAAAAATTACCCATAATTCCACTTTTTCAGTTTTTCCCTTCTATCTTCACCATTCTTCATCCGATTTTTACCGTTCTAACTTTAATCCATTCTCCCAATGCCCGCCACTCCATTTTTACTCACAATTCAAAAATTTCCCACAATTCCACTTTTTCAGTTTTTCCCTTCTACCTTTGCCATTCTTCATCCGATTGCGACCGTTCCAAGTTTAATCGATTCATCCAATTCCCCCCATTCAATGGTAGTTTGAATTTTCTTCTTTCCAGAGTTCAAAAATTACCCACAATTCCACTTTTTTAGTTTATCACTTCTATCTTTGTCATTCTTCATCCGATTCGGACCGTTCCAACTTTAATCAATTCCCCCAATTCCCACCATTCCACATCATTCAACACCTTTGCCTTCAGAGGTTACACCTTCACACGCAATTTCTTCAGAAATTGCAAATATTCTAGTTATTATTATTATTATTATTCTTATTCTGCCTGTTTTTCGACGGATTTCAGCTCATTCCCAGTTTATCCGATTTACACCGTTCCAATTTCACATTATTCCAGTTAAGCGCCCGAAGGGCGTTTCCATTTTTGGAATTCCAAGTATTCACAGTTTTCCCAGAATTCCCGGTTTTCCACCCCAAAAAGGCCCATTGACTTACATTGGGTCATTTTTTGTTTCATTATTACAGCTTTCCCTTTTCATATTTTCAATATTTAACTCATTCAACTCGTTTTAGGGATCCTTCCCATCATTCCAGTAATTGATACATTCCAATATTTTCCCATAATTCCATATATTTCATCCTTCAAATATTCATAATTCATTTCCAATGGGAGGGCTTCCCATTCATTCCCAATGGGAGATTAAACAATTTACATTTTGAGCTTTCCTATTTCATATTCATAACATTTAACTCATACATTTCGCCTTATGGCTCATTCCCACCATTGTAACAGTTAATAATTATTAATATTTTCCCATAATTCAATATTTTTCATGTATAACAATTCATAATTCATTTCCAGTGGTGGATTTAACATTATTTACTTGAAGCTTCTCTACTTCACACTCACATTAATCAGTTAATACATTCCCCAATATCAATACTACTCATATTCACACCTTCCAGTAATTCATAACTATTTTCATATTTTTACCCATAATTCCTCATTCCCATTTTCCTCACCAAACTTTGTAACCTTCTATCTTGGCCATTCCTGCTCCGATTCCCACCGTTCCAACTTTAGTGGATTCCCCCAATTCCCACCATTTCATTTGTGTATCCCCTTTCCTCTTCCCATGATTCAAAAATTACCCACAATTCCACTTTTTCAGTTTTTCCCCTCTATCTTTGCCATTCTTCATCCGATTCTGACCATTCCAACTTTAATCAATTCCCCCAATGCCCGCCACTCCATTTTTACCCACAATTCAAAAATTACCCATAATTCCACTTTTTCAGTTTTTCTCTTCTATCTTTGCCATTCTTCATCCGATTCTGACCGTTCCAACTTTCATCAAATCCCCCGATGCCCGCCACTCCATTTTTACCCACAATTTAAAAATTACCCATAATTCCACTTTTTCAGTTTTTCCCTTCTATCTTTGCCATTCTTCATCCAATTCTGACCGTTCCAACTTTAATCAATTCCCCTGATGCCCGCCACTCCATTTTTACCCACAATTCAAAAATTACCCATAATTCCACTTTTTCAGTTTTTCCCTTCTATCTTTGCCATTCTTCATCCGATTCTGACCGTTCCAACTTTCATCAATTCCCCCGATGCCCGCCACTCCATTTTTACCCACAATTCAAAAATTACCCATAATTCCACTTTTTCAGTTTTTCCCTTCTATCTTTGCCGTTCTTCATCCGATTGCGACCGTTCCAACTTTAAACAATTCCCCCAATTCCCGCCATTCCATGATGTATCTATTTTCTTCTTACGTAATTTCAAAAATTACCCATAATTCCACTTTTTCAGTTTTTCCCTTCTATCTTTGCCATTCTTCATCCGATTCTGACCCTTCCAACTTTCATGAATTCCCCCGATGCCCGCCACTCCATTTTTACCCACAATTCAAAAATTACCCATAATTCCACTTTTTCAGTTTTTCCCTTCTATCTTTGCCGTTCTTCATCCGATTGCGACCGTTCCAACTTTAAACAATTCCCCCAATTCCCGCCATTCCATGATGTATCTATTTTCTTCTTACGTAATTTCAAAAATTACCCATAATTCCACTTTTTCAGTTTTTCCCTTCTATCTTTGCCATTCTTCATCCGATTCTGACCGTTCCAACTTTCATCAATTCCCCCGATGCCCGCCACTCCATTTTTACCCACAATTCAAAAATTACCCATAATTCCACTTTTTCAGTTTTTCCCTTCTATCTTTGCCGTTCTTCATCCGATTGCGACCGTTCCAACTTTAAACAATTCCCCCAATTCCCGCCATTCCATGATGTATCTATTTTCTTCTTACGTAATTTCAAAAATTACGCACAATTCCACTTTTTCAGTTTTTCCCTTCTATCTTCACCATTCTTCATCCGATTTTTACCGTTCCAACTTTAATCCATTCTCCCAATGCCCGCCACTCCATTTTTACTCACAATTCAAAAATTTCCCACAATTCCACTTTTTCAGTTTTTCCCTTCTACCTTTGCCATTCTTCATCCGATTGCGACCGTTCCAAGTTTAATCGATTCATCCAATTCCCCCCATTCAATGGTAGTTTGAATTTTCTTATTTCCAGACTTCAAAAATTACCCACAATTCCACTTTTTCAGTTTATCACTTCTATGTTTGTGATTCTTCATCCGATTCGGACCGTTCCAACTTTAATCAATTCCCCCAATTCCCACCATTCCACATCATTCAACACCTTTGCCTTCAGAGGTTACACCTTCACACGCAATTTCTTCAGAAATTGCAAATATTCTAGTTATTATTATTATTATTATTATTATTCCGCCCTGTTTTTCGGCACGTTTCAACTCATTCCCAGTTTATTTAATTCACCCCGTTCCACTTTCATGTTATTCCACTTATTCGGGAATGAGGGGTTTCCATTTTTCACATTCCAAATATTCACAGTTTTCCCAGAATTCCCGGTTTTCCACCCCAAAAAGTTCCATTGACTTACATTGGGTCATTTTTCGTTTCATTATTACAGCTTTCCTTTTTAATATTTTCAATATTTAACTCATACATCTCGTCTTAGGGATCCTTCCCGTCATTCCAGTAATTAATACATTTCAATATTTTCCCATAATTCCATATTTTTCCATCTTTAAATATCCATAATTCATTTCCAATGGGAGGGCTTCCCATTCATTCCCAATGGGAGATTGAACATTTCACATTTTGAGCTTTCCTTTTTCATATTCATAACATTTAACTCATTCATTCTGCCTTATGGCTCATTCCCATCATTCCTAGAATTCATAATTATTCATATTTTCCCATAATTCCATATTTTTCACCTATTACAATTCATAATTCATTCCCAATGGCCGATTTAACATTTCTTATTTGAAGCTTCCCAATACCACATTTAAATCATTCAGCTAATGCATTTCACATTGTCATCATTATACATTATAACACATTCCAGTATTTCATAAATATATTAAAAATATTACCCATAATTCCTCATTCCCATTTTATTCAACAAAACTTTGTAACGTTCTATCTCGGCCATTCCTGCTCCGATTCCCACCGTTCCAACTTTAATCGATTCCACTGATGCCCGCCATTTCATTCGTGTATCCATTTACCTCTTCTCAAAATTAAAAATTTTGTCACAATTCCACACACTGTACCTTTAATAAACCAATTCATTTTCAATGAGGTCATTCATTGTGTGGGCGTTTCGCCTTCGGTGACTGCTGGTTAGGAAGACAAAGTACTCCGTTTCCCAAGGGGTCGTCAAGCGGCCATCTTGGACACTTGCCCACATACACTGAGACTTCATTTCCCATCAACCCTCAGGGGCGGCCATCTTGGATATCTGATCAGACATCTCTTGAGCGCTCAGCCCAACTTCCACCCAGGATGGCGGCCATCTTGGTTAACTCAGAACAATAAAAACAACACTCTCCTAATGTTGAACATCCAAACTAATAATTATAATCCCCCAAAATTCAGAATTTGAACTTTAAGTGTACTTTTTTCTTACTTTTTGAAATTTTGTGATATTTTACAAAATTCAAAAAATTGTTGTTTTTTTCACTTTAATGACTACAGGTGTTTGTCCGATTCAGTTTGACTCAGCGTTTAACCGTTCATCTTGACCCTGCCTATGACCTCAGGGTGTCATTTACCCACAATGCATCTGTTTTGCATAAGTAGTAGCCCCCTAAAACTCGCGAAAAATGCAATTTTTTTTGTTTCCTCTTGTGATATCTCCATTTGCGTCCGACCTATACTTATCATTCCAACTTTAGGTGTTTCCCATTCTGGGTTAGATTGCCAAGAACACCCCCGCACCAACAATTTATAGTTTTTCCCATTTTTTACCCATAATTCCTCAGTTAATTGTTCTCGCCAAAACATTTTAACCTTCTGTCTTTGCCATTCTTCATCCGATTCCCACCGTTCCAACTTTATATGATTCCATTCATCCCCGCCAATTCATTGGTGTATTCATTTACCTCTTACCAGAATTCAAAGATTTACCACAATTCCACACACTGTACCTTTAATGAACCAATTCATTTTCAATGCGGTCATTCATTGTGTGGGCGTTTGGCCTTCGGTGACTACTGTTCAGGTAGACAAAGTACTCCATTTCCCATGGGGTCGTCAAGCGGCCATCTTGGACACTTGCCCACATACACTGAGACTCCATTTCCCATCAACCCTCAGGGGCGGCCATCTTGGATATCTGATCAGACATCTCATGAGCGCTCAGCCCAACTTCCACCCAGGATGGCGGCCATCTTGGTTAACTCAGAACAATAAAAACAACACTCTCCTAATGTTGAACATCCAAACTATTAAATATAATCCCCCAAAATTCAGAATTTGAACTTTAAGTGTACTTTTTTCTCACTTTTTGAAATTTTGTGATATTTTACTAAATTCATAAAATTTTTGTTTTTTTCTCTTTAATGACTACAGGTGTTTGTCCGATTCAGGCCAAGTCAGCGTTTAACCGTTCATCTTGACCCTGCCTATGACCTCAGGGTGTCATTTACCCACAATGCATCTGTTTTGCGTAAGTTATAGCCCCCTAAAACTCGCGAAAAATCTGATTTTTTATGTTTCCTCTTGTGATATCTCCATTTGCGTCCGACATATACTTATTGTTTCAATTTTAGGTGTTTCCCATCATGGGTTAGATTGCCAAGAACACCCCCGCACCAACAATTTATAGTTTTTCCCATTTTTTTACCCATAATTCCTCAGTTAATTGTTCTCGCCAAAACATTGTAACCTTCTGTCTTTGCCATTCTTCATCCGATTCCCACCGTTCCAACTTTATATGATTCCATTCATCCCCGCCAATTCATTGGTGTATTCATTTACCTCTTACCAGAATTCAAAGATTTACCACAATTCCACACACTGTACCTTTAATGAACCAATTCATTTTCAATGCGGTCATTCATTGTGTGGGCGTTTGGCCTTCGGTGACTACTGTTCAGGTAGACAAAGTACTCCATTTCCCATGGGGTCGTCAAGCGGCCATCTTGGACACTTGCCCACATACACTGAGACTCCATTTCCCATCAACCCTCAGGGGCGGCCATCTTGGATATCTGATCAGACATCTCATGAGCGCTCAGCCCAACTTCCACCCAGGATGGCGGCCATCTTGGTTAACTCAGAACAATAAAAACAACACTCTCCTAATGTTGAACATCCAAACTAATAATTATAATCCCCCAAAATTCAGAATTTGAACTTTAAGTGTACTTTTTTCTTACTTTTTGAAATTTTGTGATATTTTACTAAATTCATAAAATTTTTGTTTTTTTCTCTTTAATGACTACAGGTGTTTGTCCGATTCAGGCCAATTCAGCGTTTAACCGTTCATCTTGACCCTGCCTATGACCTCAGAGTGTCATTTACCCACAATGCATCTGTTTTGCGTAAGTTATAGCCCCCTAAAACTCGCGAAAAATCTGATTTTTTATGTTTCCTCTTGTGATATCTCCATTTGCGTCCGACATATACTTATTGTTTCAATTTTAGGTGTTTCCCATCATGGGTTAGATTGCCAAGAACACCCCCGCACCAACAATTTATAGTTTTTCCCATTTTTTTACCCATAATTCCTCAGTTAATTGTTCTCGCCAAAACATTGTAACCTTCTGTCTTTGCCATTCTTCATCCGATTCCCACCGTTCTAACTTTATATGATTCCATCCATCCCCGCCAATTCATTGGTGTACTCGTTTACCTCTTACCAGAATTCAAAGTTGCACCACAATTCCACACACTGTACCTTTAATGAACCAATTCATTTTCAATGAGGTCATTCATTGTGTGGGCGTTTGGCCTTTGGTGACTACTGTTGAGGTAGTCAAAGTACTCCATTTCCCATGGGGTCGTCAGGTGGCCATCTTGGACACTTGCCCACATACACTGAGACTCCATTTCCCATCAAACCTCAGGGGTGGCCATCTTGGATATCTGATCCGATATCTTCATCCGATTCCTACCGTTCCAACTTTAAACGATTCCCCTGAGTCCTGCCATTTCATGGTGATATCCTTTTTCTTTTTCCCAGAATTCAAAAACTACCCACAATCCCACTTTCAGTTTTTCCCTTGTATCTTTGTCATTCCTGCTGCGATTTCCACTGTTCCAACTTTAATCGATTCCCCCAATGCCCGCCCATCCATTTTTACCCACAATTCAAAAATGACCCACAATTCCGTTTTTTCAGTTTTTCCCTTATATCTTTGCCATTCTTCATCTGATTCCGACCATTCTAACTTTAATCGATTCCCCCAAGTCCCGCCATTCCATGGTGGTATCCGCTTTCTTCCCAGAATTCAAAAATTACCCACAATTCCACTTTTTTCAGTTTTTCCCTTATATCTTTGCCATTCTTCATCCAATTCCGACCGTTCCAACTTTATTCAATTCCCCCAACGCCCGCCAATGCATTTTTACGTACAATTCAAAAATTACCCACAATTCCACTTTTTCAGTTTTTTCCTTATATCTTTGCCATTCTTCACTCGATTCCGACCATTCCAACTTTAATCGATTCCTCGAAGTCCCACCATTCCACGGTGGTATCCGCTTTCTTCCCAGAGTTCAAAAATTACCCACAATTCCACTTTTTCAGTTTTTCCCTTGTATTTTAGCCATTCCTGCTGCGATTTCCTTCGTTCCAACTTTAATCGATTCCCCCAATGCCCGCTAATGCATTTTTACCCACAATTCAAAAATTACCCACAATTCCACTTTTTCAGTTTTTTCCTTTTATCTTTGCCATTCTTCACTCGATTCCGACCATTCCAACTTTAATCGATTCCTCGAAGTCCCACCATTCCACGGTGGTTTCCGCTTTCTTCCCAGAGTTCAAAAATTACCCACAATTCCACTTTTTCAGTTTTTCCCTTGTAACTTTGCCATTCCTGCTGCGATTTCCACCGTTCCAACTTTAATCGTTTCTCCCAATGCCCACCCATCCATTTTTACCCACATTTCAAAAATTACCCACAATTCCACTATTTCTGTTTTTCCCTTATATCTTTGCCATTCTTCATCCAATTCCGACCGTTCCAACTTTAATCAATTCCCCCAATGCCCGCCAAAGCATTTTTACCCACAATTCAAAAATTACCCACAATTCCACTTCTTTCAGTTTTTCCCCTATATCTTTGCCATTCTTCATCCGATTCCTACCGTTCCAACTTTAATCGATTCCCCATATTCCCGCTATTCCATTCGTGTATCCATTTTTCTCTTCCTACAATTCAAGATTTTCCCACAATTCCTCATTTTTCAGTGTTTTCTTGTATCTTCTACATTGTTTGACCTTTTCAAACAATTCCAAATCTGTATCATTCACATGATGTCACAGATTCAAGCACTCAAACTTTCAACATCACTCTAGCGTTCAGCACCGCTACCTTCAAAGGTTACACCTTCACACGCAATTTCTTCAGGAATTGCATATTTTCTAGTTATTATTATTATTATTATTATTATTCCGCCCTGTTTTTCGGCACGTTTCAACTCATTCCCAGTTTATTTAATTCACCCCGTTCCACTTTCATGTTATTCCACTTATTCGGGAATGAGGGGTTTCCATTTTTCACATTCCAAATATTCACAGTTTTCCCAGAATTCCCGGTTTTCCACCCCAAAAAGTTCCATTGACTTACATTGGGTCATTTTTCGTTTCATTATTACAGCTTTCCTTTTTAATATTTTCAATATTTAACTCATACATCTCGTCTTAGGGATCCTTCCCGTCATTCCAGTAATTAATACATTTCAATATTTTCCCATAATTCCATATTTTTCCATCTTTAAATATCCATAATTCATTTCCAATGGGAGGGCTTCCCATTCATTCCCAATGGGAGATTGAACATTTCACATTTTGAGCTTTCCTTTTTCATATTCATAACATTTAACTCATTCATTCTGCCTTATGGCTCATTCCCATCATTCCTAGAGTTCATAATTATTCATATTTTCCCATAATTCCATATTTTTCACCTATTACAATTCATAATTCATTCCCAATGGCCGATTTAACATTTCTTATTTGAAGCTTCCCAATACCACATTTAAATCATTCAGCTAATGCATTTCACATTGTCATCATTATACATTATAACACATTCCAGTATTTCATAAATATATTAAAAATATTACCCATAATTCCTCATTCCCATTTTATTCAACAAAACTTTGTAACGTTCTATCTCGGCCATTCCTGCTCCGATTCCCACCGTTCCAACTTTAATCGATTCCACTGATGCCCGCCATTCCATTCGTGTATCCATTTACCTCTTCTCAAAATTAAAAATTTTGTCACAATTCCACACACTGTACCTTTAATAAACCAATTCATTTTCAATGAGGTCATTCATTGTGTGGGCGTTTCGCCTTCGGTGACTGCTGGTTAGGAAGACAAAGTACTCCGTTTCCCAAGGGGTCGTCAAGCGGCCATCTTGGACACTTGCCCACATACACTGAGACTCCATTTCCCATCAACCCTCAGGGGCGGCCATCTTGGATATCTGATCAGACATCTCTTGAGCGCTCAGCCCAACTTCCACCCAGGATGGCGGCCATCTTGGTTAACTCAGAACAATAAAAACAACACTCTCCTAATGTTGAACATCCAAACTAATAATTATAATCCCCCAAAATTCAGAATTTGAACTTTAAGTGTACTTTTTTCTTACTTTTTGAAATTTTGTGATATTTTACAAAATTCAAAAAATTGTTGTTTTTTTCACTTTAATGACTACAGGTGTTTGTCCGATTCAGTTTGACTCAGCGTTTAACCGTTCATCTTGACCCTGCCTATGACCTCAGGGTGTCATTTACCCACAATGCATCTGTTTTGCATAAGTAGTAGCCCCCTAAAACTCGCGAAAAATGCAATTTTTTTTGTTTCCTCTTGTGATATCTCCATTTGCGTCCGACCTATACTTATCATTCCAACTTTAGGTGTTTCCCATTCTGGGTTAGATTGCCAAGAACACCCCCGCACCAACAATTTATAGTTTTTCCCATTTTTTACCCATAATTCCTCAGTTAATTGTTCTCGCCAAAACATTTTAACCTTCTGTCTTTGCCATTCTTCATCCGATTCCCACCGTTCCAACTTTATATGATTCCATTCATCCCCGCCAATTCATTGGTGTATTCATTTACCTCTTACCAGAATTCAAAGATTTACCACAATTCCACACACTGTACCTTTAATGAACCAATTCATTTTCAATGCGGTCATTCATTGTGTGGGCGTTTGGCCTTCGGTGACTACTGTTCAGGTAGACAAAGTACTCCATTTCCCATGGGGTCGTCAAGCGGCCATCTTGGACACTTGCCCACATACACTGAGACTCCATTTCCCATCAACCCTCAGGGGCGGCCATCTTGGATATCTGATCAGACATCTCATGAGCGCTCAGCCCAACTTCCACCCAGGATGGCGGCCATCTTGGTTAACTCAGAACAATAAAAACAACACTCTCCTAATGTTGAACATCCAAACTATTAAATATAATCCCCCAAAATTCAGAATTTGAACTTTAAGTGTACTTTTTTCTCACTTTTTGAAATTTTGTGATATTTTACTAAATTCATAAAATTTTTGTTTTTTTCTCTTTAATGACTACAGGTGTTTGTCCGATTCAGGCCAATTCAGCGTTTAACCGTTCATCTTGACCCTGCCTATGACCTCAGAGTGTCATTTACCCACAATGCATCTGTTTTGCTTAAGTTATAGCCCCCTAAAACTCGCGAAAAATCTGATTTTTTATGTTTCCTCTTGTGATATCTCCATTTGCGTCCGACATATACTTATTGTTTCAATTTTAGGTGTTTCCCATCATGGGTTAGATTGCCAAGAACACCCCCGCACCAACAATTTATAGTTTTTCCCATTTTTTTACCCATAATTCCTCAGTTAATTGTTCTCGCCAAAACATTGTAACCTTCTGTCTTTGCCATTCTTCATCCGATTCCCACCGTTCCAACTTTATATGATTCCATTCATCCCCGCCAATTCATTGGTGTATTCATTTACCTCTTACCAGAATTCAAAGATTTACCACAATTCCACACACTGTACCTTTAATGAACCAATTCATTTTCAATGCGGTCATTCATTGTGTGGGCGTTTGGCCTTCGGTGACTACTGTTCAGGTAGACAAAGTACTCCATTTCCCATGGGGTCGTCAAGCGGCCATCTTGGACACTTGCCCACATACACTGAGACTCCATTTCCCATCAACCCTCAGGGGCGGCCATCTTGGATATCTGATCAGACATCTCATGAGCGCTCAGCCCAACTTCCACCCAGGATGGCGGCCATCTTGGTTAACTCAGAACAATAAAAACAACACTCTCCTAATGTTGAACATCCAAACTATTAAATATAATCCCCCAAAATTCAGAATTTGAACTTTAAGTGTACTTTTTTCTCACTTTTTGAAATTTTGTGATATTTTACTAAATTCATAAAATTTTTGTTTTTTTCTCTTTAATGACTACAGGTGTTTGTCCGATTCAGGCCAAGTCAGCGTTTAACCGTTCATCTTGACCCTGCCTATGACCTCAGAGTGTCATTTACCCACAATGCATCTGTTTTGCGTAAGTTATAGCCCCCTAAAACTCGCGAAAAATCTGATTTTTTATGTTTCCTCTTGTGATATCTCCATTTGCGTCCGACATATACTTATTGTTTCAATTTTAGGTGTTTCCCATCATGGGTTAGATTGCCAAGAACACCCCCGCACCAACAATTTATAGTTTTTCCCATTTTTTTACCCATAATTCCTCAGTTAATTGTTCTCGCCAAAACATTGTAACCTTCTGTCTTTGCCATTCTTCATCCGATTCCCACCGTTCCAACTTTATATGATTCCATTCATCCCCGCCAATTCATTGGTGTATTCATTTACCTCTTACCAGAATTCAAAGATTTACCACAATTCCACACACTGTACCTTTAATGAACCAATTCATTTTCAATGCGGTCATTCATTGTGTGGGCGTTTGGCCTTCGGTGACTACTGTTCAGGTAGACAAAGTACTCCATTTCCCATGGGGTCGTCAAGCGGCCATCTTGGACACTTGCCCACATACACTGAGACTCCATTTCCCATCAACCCTCAGGGGCGGCCATCTTGGATATCTGATCAGACATCTCATGAGCGCTCAGCCCAACTTCCACCCAGGATGGTGGCCATCTTGGTTAACTCAGAACAATAAAAACAACACTCTCCTAATGTTGAACATCCAAACTAATAATTATAATCCCCCAAAATTCAGAATTTGAACTTTAAGTGTACTTTTTTCTTACTTTTTGAAATTTTGTGATATTTTACAAAATTCAAAAAATTGTTGTTTTTTTCACTTTAATGACTACAGGTGTTTGTCCGATTCAGTTTGACTCAGCGTTTAACCGTTCATCTTGACCCTGCCTATGACCTCAGGGTGTCATTTACCCACAATGCATCTGTTTTGCATAAGTAGTAGCCCCCTAAAACTCGCGAAAAATGCAATTTTTTTTGTTTCCTCTTGTGATATCTCCATTTGCGTCCGACCTATACTTATCATTCCAACTTTAGGTGTTTCCCATTCTGGGTTAGATTGCCAAGAACACCCCCGCACCAACAATTTATAGTTTTTCCCATTTTTTACCCATAATTCCTCAGTTAATTGTTCTCGCCAAAACATTTTAACCTTCTGTCTTTGCCATTCTTCATCCGATTCCCACCGTTCCAACTTTATATGATTCCATTCATCCCCGCCAATTCGTTGGTGTATTCATTTACCTCTTACCAGAATTCAAAGATTTACCACAATTCCACACACTGTACCTTTAATGAACCAATTCATTTTCAATGCGGTCATTCATTGTGTGGGCGTTTGGCCTTCGGTGACTACTGTTCAGGTAGACAAAGTACTCCATTTCCCATGGGGTCGTCAAGCGGCCATCTTGGACACTTGCCCACATACACTGAAACTCCATTTCCCATCAACCCTCAGGGGCGGCCATCTTGGATATCTGATCAGACATCTCATGAGCGCTCAGCCCAACTTCCACCCAGGATGGCGGCCATCTTGGTTAACTCAGAACAATAAAAACAACACTCTCCTAATGTTGAACATCCAAACTATTAAATATAATCCCCCAAAATTCAGAATTTGAACTTTAAGTGTACTTTTTTCTCACTTTTTGAAATTTTGTGATATTTTACTAAATTCATAAAATTTTTGTTTTTTTCACTTTAATGACTACAGGTGTTTGTCCGATTCAGGCCAATTCAGCGTTTAACCGTTCATCTTGACCCTGCCTATGACCTCAGAGTGTCATTTACCCACAATGCATCTGTTTTGCGTAAGTTATAGCCCCCTAAAACTCGCGAAAAATCTGATTTTTTATGTTTCCTCTTGTGATATCTCCATTTGCGTCCGACATATACTTATTGTTTCAATTTTAGGTGTTTCCCATCATGGGTTAGATTGCCAAGAACACCCCCGCACCAACAATTTATAGTTTTTCCCATTTTTTTACCCATAATTCCTCAGTTAATTGTTCTCGCCAAAACATTGTAACCTTCTGTCTTTGCCATTCTTCATCCGATTCCCACCGTTCCAACTTTATATGATTCCATTCATCCCCGCCAATTCATTGGTGTATTCATTTACCTCTTACCAGAATTCAAAGATTTACCACAATTCCACACACTGTACCTTTAATGAACCAATTCATTTTCAATGCGGTCATTCATTGTGTGGGCGTTTGGCCTTCGGTGACTACTGTTCAGGTAGACAAAGTACTCCATTTCCCATGGGGTCGTCAAGCGGCCATCTTGGACACTTGCCCACATACACTGAGACTCCATTTCCCATCAACCCTCAGGGGCGGCCATCTTGGATATCTGATCAGACATCTCATGAGCGCTCAGCCCAACTTCCACCCAGGATGGCGGCCATCTTGGTTAACTCAGAACAATAAAAACAACACTCTCCTAATGTTGAACATCCAAACTATTAAATATAATCCCCCAAAATTCAGAATTTGAACTTTAAGTGTACTTTTTTCTCACTTTTTGAAATTTTGTGATATTTTACTAAATTCATAAAATTTTTGTTTTTTTCTCTTTAATGACTACAGGTGTTTGTCCGATTCAGGCCAAGTCAGCGTTTAACCGTTCATCTTGACCCTGCCTATGACCTCAGAGTGTCATTTACCCACAATGCATCTGTTTTGCGTAAGTTATAGCCCCCTAAAACTCGCGAAAAATCTGATTTTTTATGTTTCCTCTTGTGATATCTCCATTTGCGTCCGACATATACTTATTGTTTCAATTTTAGGTGTTTCCCATCATGGGTTAGATTGCCAAGAACACCCCCGCACCAACAATTTATAGTTTTTCCCATTTTTTTACCCATAATTCCTCAGTTAATTGTTCTCGCCAAAACATTGTAACCTTCTGTCTTTGCCATTCTTCATCCGATTCCCACCGTTCCAACTTTATATGATTCCATTCATCCCCGCCAATTCATTGGTGTATTCATTTACCTCTTACCAGAATTCAAAGATTTACCACAATTCCACACACTGTACCTTTAATGAACCAATTCATTTTCAATGCGGTCATTCATTGTGTGGGCGTTTGGCCTTCGGTGACTACTGTTCAGGTAGACAAAGTACTCCATTTCCCATGGGGTCGTCAAGCGGCCATCTTGGACACTTGCCCACATACACTGAGACTCCATTTCCCATCAACCCTCAGGGGCGGCCATCTTGGATATCTGATCAGACATCTCATGAGCGCTCAGCCCAACTTCCACCCAGGATGGTGGCCATCTTGGTTAACTCAGAACAATAAAAACAACACTCTCCTAATGTTGAACATCCAAACTAATAATTATAATCCCCCAAAATTCAGAATTTGAACTTTAAGTGTACTTTTTTCTTACTTTTTGAAATTTTGTGATATTTTACAAAATTCAAAAAATTGTTGTTTTTTTCACTTTAATGACTACAGGTGTTTGTCCGATTCAGTTTGACTCAGCGTTTAACCGTTCATCTTGACCCTGCCTATGACCTCAGGGTGTCATTTACCCACAATGCATCTGTTTTGCATAAGTAGTAGCCCCCTAAAACTCGCGAAAAATGCAATTTTTTTTGTTTCCTCTTGTGATATCTCCATTTGCGTCCGACCTATACTTATCATTCCAACTTTAGGTGTTTCCCATTCTGGGTTAGATTGCCAAGAACACCCCCGCACCAACAATTTATAGTTTTTCCCATTTTTTACCCATAATTCCTCAGTTAATTGTTCTCGCCAAAACATTTTAACCTTCTGTCTTTGCCATTCTTCATCCGATTCCCACCGTTCCAACTTTATATGATTCCATTCATCCCCGCCAATTCGTTGGTGTATTCATTTACCTCTTACCAGAATTCAAAGATTTACCACAATTCCACACACTGTACCTTTAATGAACCAATTCATTTTCAATGCGGTCATTCATTGTGTGGGCGTTTGGCCTTCGGTGACTACTGTTCAGGTAGACAAAGTACTCCATTTCCCATGGGGTCGTCAAGCGGCCATCTTGGACACTTGCCCACATACACTGAAACTCCATTTCCCATCAACCCTCAGGGGCGGCCATCTTGGATATCTGATCAGACATCTCATGAGCGCTCAGCCCAACTTCCACCCAGGATGGCGGCCATCTTGGTTAACTCAGAACAATAAAAACAACACTCTCCTAATGTTGAACATCCAAACTATTAAATATAATCCCCCAAAATTCAGAATTTGAACTTTAAGTGTACTTTTTTCTCACTTTTTGAAATTTTGTGATATTTTACTAAATTCATAAAATTTTTGTTTTTTTCACTTTAATGACTACAGGTGTTTGTCCGATTCAGGCCAATTCAGCGTTTAACCGTTCATCTTGACCCTGCCTATGACCTCAGAGTGTCATTTACCCACAATGCATCTGTTTTGCGTAAGTTATAGCCCCCTAAAACTCGCGAAAAATCTGATTTTTTATGTTTCCTCTTGTGATATCTCCATTTGCGTCCGACATATACTTATTGTTTCAATTTTAGGTGTTTCCCATCATGGGTTAGATTGCCAAGAACACCCCCGCACCAACAATTTATAGTTTTTCCCATTTTTTTACCCATAATTCCTCAGTTAATTGTTCTCGCCAAAACATTGTAACCTTCTGTCTTTGCCATTCTTCATCCGATTCCCACCGTTCCAACTTTATATGATTCCATTCATCCCCGCCAATTCATTGGTGTATTCATTTACCTCTTACCAGAATTCAAAGATTTACCACAATTCCACACACTGTACCTTTAATGAACCAATTCATTTTCAATGCGGTCATTCATTGTGTGGGCGTTTGGCCTTCGGTGACTACTGTTCAGGTAGACAAAGTACTCCATTTCCCATGGGGTCGTCAAGCGGCCATCTTGGACACTTGCCCACATACACTGAGACTCCATTTCCCATCAACCCTCAGGGGCGGCCATCTTGGATATCTGATCAGACATCTCATGAGCGCTCAGCCCAACTTCCACCCAGGATGGCGGCCATCTTGGTTAACTCAGAACAATAAAAACAACACTCTCCTAATGTTGAACATCCAACCTATTAAATATAATCCCCCAAAATTCAGAATTTGAACTTTAAGTGTACTTTTTTCTCACTTTTTGAAATTTTGTGATATTTTACTAAATTCATAAAATTTTTGTTTTTTTCTCTTTAATGACTACAGGTGTTTGTCCGATTCAGGCCAATTCAGCGTTTAACCGTTCATCCTGACCCTGCCTATGACCTCAGAGTGTCATTTACCCACAATGCATCTGTTTTGCGTAAGTTATAGCCCCCTAAAACTCGCGAAAAATCTGATTTTTTATGTTTCCTCTTGTGATATCTCCATTTGCGTCCGACATATACTTATTGTTTCAATTTTAGGTGTTTCCCATCATGGGTTAGATTGCCAAGAACACCCCCGCACCAACAATTTATAGTTTTTCCCATTTTTTTACCCATAATTCCTCAGTTAATTGTTCTCGCCAAAACATTGTAACCTTCTGTCTTTGCCATTCTTCATCCGATTCCCACCGTTCTAACTTTATATGATTCCATTCATCCCCGCCAATTCATTGGTGTACTCGTTTACCTCTTACCAGAATTCAAAGTTGCACCACAATTCCACACACTGTACCTTTAATGAACCAATTCATTTTCAATGAGGTCATTCATTGTGTGGGCGTTTGGCCTTTGGTGACTACTGTTGAGGTAGTCAAAGTACTCCATTTCCCATGGGGTCGTCAGGTGGCCATCTTGGACACTTGCCCACATACACTGAGACTCCATTTCCCATCAAACCTCAGGGGTGGCCATCTTGGATATCTGATCCGATATCTTCATCCGATTCCTACCGTTCCAACTTTAAACGATTCCCCTGAGTCCTGCCATTTCATGGTGATATCCTTTTTCTTTTTCCCAGAATTCAAAAACTACCCACAATCCCACTTTCAGTTTTTCCCTTGTATCTTTGTCATTCCTGCTGCGATTTCCACTGTTCCAACTTTAATCGATTCCCCCAATGCCCGCCCATCCATTTTTACCCACAATTCAAAAATGACCCACAATTCCGTTTTTTCAGTTTTTCCCTTATATCTTTGCCATTCTTCATCCGATTCCGACCATTCTAACTTTAATCGATTCCCCCAAGTCCCGCCATTCCATGGTGGTATCCGCTTTCTTCCCAGAATTCAAAAATTACCCACAATTCCACTTTTTTCAGTTTTTCCCTTATATCTTTGCCATTCTTCATCCAATTCCGACCGTTCCAACTTTATTCAATTCCCCCAACGCCCGCCAATACATTTTTACGTACAATTCAAAAATTACCCACAATTCCACTTTTTCAGTTTTTTCCTTATATCTTTGCCATTCTTCACTCGATTCCGACCATTCCAACTTTAATCGATTCCTCGAAGTCCCACCATTCCACGGTGGTATCCGCTTTCTTCCCAGAGTTCAAAAATTACCCACAATTCCACTTTTTCAGTTTTTCCCTTGTATTTTAGCCATTCCTGCTGCGATTTCCTTCGTTCCAACTTAAATCGATTCCCCCAATGCCCGCTAATGCATTTTTACCCACAATTCAAAAATTACCCACAATTCCACTTTTTCAGTTTTTTCCTTTTATCTTTGCCATTCTTCACTCGATTCCGACCATTCCAACTTTAATCGATTCCTCGAAGTCCCACCATTCCACGGTGGTTTCCGCTTTCTTCCCAGAGTTCAAAAATTACCCACAATTCCACTTTTTCAGTTTTTCCCTTGTAACTTTGCCATTCCTGCTGCGATTTCCACCGTTCCAACTTTAATCGTTTCTCCCAATGCCCACCCATCCATTTTTACCCACATTTCAAAAATTACCCACAATTCCACTATTTCTGTTTTTCCCTTATATCTTTGCCATTCTTCATCCAATTCCGACCGTTCCAACTTTAATCAATTCCCCCAATGCCCGCCAAAGCATTTTTACCCACAATTCAAAAATTACCCACAATTCCACTTCTTTCAGTTTTTCCCCTATATCTTTGCCATTCTTCATCCGATTCCTACCGTTCCAACTTTAATCGATTCCCCATATTCCCACTATTCCATTCGTGTATCCATTTTTCTCTTCCTACAATTCAAAATTTTCCCACAATTCCTCATTTTTCAGTGTTTTCTTGTATCTTCTACATTGTTTGACCTTTTCAAACAATTCCAAATCTGTATCATTCACATGATGTCACAGATTCAAGCACTCAAACTTTCAACATCACTCTAGCGTTCAGCACCGCTACCTTCAAAGGTTACACCTTCACACGCAATTTCTTCAGGAATTGCATATTTTCTAGTTATTATTATTATTCCGCCCTGTTTTTCGGCACGTTTCAACTCATTCCCAGTTTATTTAATTCACCCCGTTCCACTTTCATGTTATTCCACTTATTCGGGAATGAGGGGTTTCCATTTTTCACATTCCAAATATTCACAGTTTTCCCAGAATTCCCGGTTTTCCACCCCAAAAAGTTCCATTGACTTACATTGGGTCATTTTTCGTTTCATTATTACAGCTTTCCTTTTTAATATTTTCAATATTTAACTCATACATCTCGTCTTAGGGATCCTTCCCGTCATTCCAGTAATTAATACATTTCAATATTTTCCCATAATTCCATATTTTTCCATCTTTAAATATCCATAATTCATTTCCAATGGGAGGGCTTCCCATTCATTCCCAATGGGAGATTGAACATTTCACATTTTGAGCTTTCCTTTTTCATATTCATAACATTTAACTCATTCATTCTGCCTTATGGCTCATTCCCATCATTCCTAGAGTTCATAATTATTCATATTTTCCCATAATTCCATATTTTTCACCTATTACAATTCATAATTCATTCCCAATGGCCGATTTAACATTTCTTATTTGAAGCTTCCCAATACCACATTTAAATCATTCAGCTAATGCATTTCACATTGTCATCATTATACATTATAACACATTCCAGTATTTCATAAATATATTAAAAATATTACCCATAATTCCTCATTCCCATTTTATTCAACAAAACTTTGTAACGTTCTATCTCGGCCATTCCTGCTCCGATTCCCACCGTTCCAACTTTAATCGATTCCACTGATGCCCGCCATTCCATTCGTGTATCCATTTACCTCTTCTCAAAATTAAAAATTTTGTCACAATTCCACACACTGTACCTTTAATAAACCAATTCATTTTCAATGAGGTCATTCATTGTGTGGGCGTTTCGCCTTCGGTGACTGCTGGTTAGGAAGACAAAGTACTCCGTTTCCCAAGGGGTCGTCAAGCGGCCATCTTGGACACTTGCCCACATACACTGAGACTCCATTTCCCATCAACCCTCAGGGGCGGCCATCTTGGATATCTGATCAGACATCTCTTGAGCGCTCAGCCCAACTTCCACCCAGGATGGCGGCCATCTTGGTTAACTCAGAACAATAAAAACAACACTCTCCTAATGTTGAACATCCAAACTAATAATTATAATCCCCCAAAATTCAGAATTTGAACTTTAAGTGTACTTTTTTCTTACTTTTTGAAATTTTGTGATATTTGACAAAATTCAAAAAATTGTTGGTTTTTTCACTTTAATGACTACAGGTGTTTGTCCGATTCAGTTTGACTCAGCGTTTAACCGTTCATCTTGACCCTGCCTATGACCTCAGGGTGTCATTTACCCACAATGCATCTGTTTTGCATAAGTAGTAGCCCCCTAAAACTCGCGAAAAATGCAATTTTTTTTGTTTCCTCTTGTGATATCTCCATTTGCGTCCGACCTATACTTATCATTCCAACTTTAGGTGTTTCCCATTCTGGGTTAGATTGCCAAGAACACCCCCGCACCAACAATTTATAGTTTTTCCCATTTTTTACCCATAATTCCTCAGTTAATTGTTCTCGCCAAAACATTTTAACCTTCTGTCTTTGCCATTCTTCATCCGATTCCCACCGTTCCAACTTTATATGATTCCATTCATCCCCGCCAATTCATTGGTGTATTCATTTACCTCTTACCAGAATTCAAAGATTTACCACAATTCCACACACTGTACCTTTAATGAACCAATTCATTTTCAATGCGGTCATTCATTGTGTGGGCGTTTGGCCTTCGGTGACTACTGTTCAGGTAGACAAAGTACTCCATTTCCCATGGGGTCGTCAAGCGGCCATCTTGGACACTTGCCCACATACACTGAGACTCCATTTCCCATCAACCCTCAGGGGCGGCCATCTTGGATATCTGATCAGACATCTCATGAGCGCTCAGCCCAACTTCCACCCAGGATGGCGGCCATCTTGGTTAACTCAGAACAATAAAAACAACACTCTCCTAATGTTGAACATCCAAACTATTAAATATAATCCCCCAAAATTCAGAATTTGAACTTTAAGTGTACTTTTTTCTCACTTTTTGAAATTTTGTGATATTTTACTAAATTCATAAAATTTTTGTTTTTTTCTCTTTAATGACTACAGGTGTTTGTCCGATTCAGGCCAAGTCAGCGTTTAACCGTTCATCTTGACCCTGCCTATGACCTCAGAGTGTCATTTACCCACAATGCATCTGTTTTGCGTAAGTTATAGCCCCCTAAAACTCGCGAAAAATCTGATTTTTTATGTTTCCTCTTGTGATATCTCCATTTGCGTCCGACATATACTTATTGTTTCAATTTTAGGTGTTTCCCATCATGGGTTAGATTGCCAAGAACACCCCCGCACCAACAATTTATAGTTTTTCCCATTTTTTTACCCATAATTCCTCAGTTAATTGTTCTCGCCAAAACATTGTAACCTTCTGTCTTTGCCATTCTTCATCCGATTCCCACCGTTCCAACTTTATATGATTCCATTCATCCCCGCCAATTCATTGGTGTATTCATTTACCTCTTACCAGAATTCAAAGATTTACCACAATTCCACACACTGTACCTTTAATGAACCAATTCATTTTCAATGCGGTCATTCATTGTGTGGGCGTTTGGCCTTCGGTGACTACTGTTCAGGTAGACAAAGTACTCCATTTCCCATGGGGTCGTCAAGCGGCCATCTTGGACACTTGCCCACATACACTGAGACTCCATTTCCCATCAACCCTCAGGGGCGGCCATCTTGGATATCTGATCAGACATCTCATGAGCGCTCAGCCCAACTTCCACCCAGGATGGCGGCCATCTTGGTTAACTCAGAACAATAAAAACAACACTCTCCTAATGTTGAACATCCAAACTATTAAATATAATCCCCCAAAATTCAGAATTTGAACTTTAAGTGTACTTTTTTCTCACTTTTTGAAATTTTGTGATATTTTACTAAATTCATAAAATTTTTGTTTTTTTCTCTTTAATGACTACAGGTGTTTGTCCGATTCAGGCCAAGTCAGCGTTTAACCGTTCATCTTGACCCTGCCTATGACCTCAGAGTGTCATTTACCCACAATGCATCTGTTTTGCGTAAGTTATAGCCCCCTAAAACTCGCGAAAAATCTGATTTTTTATGTTTCCTCTTGTGATATCTCCATTTGCGTCCGACATATACTTATTGTTTCAATTTTAGGTGTTTCCCATCATGGGTTAGATTGCCAAGAACACCCCCGCACCAACAATTTATAGTTTTTCCCATTTTTTTACCCATAATTCCTCAGTTAATTGTTCTCGCCAAAACATTGTAACCTTCTGTCTTTGCCATTCTTCATCCGATTCCCACCGTTCCAACTTTATATGATTCCATTCATCCCCGCCAATTCATTGGTGTATTCATTTACCTCTTACCAGAATTCAAAGATTTACCACAATTCCACACACTGTACCTTTAATGAACCAATTCATTTTCAATGCGGTCATTCATTGTGTGGGCGTTTGGCCTTCGGTGACTACTGTTCAGGTAGACAAAGTACTCCATTTCCCATGGGGTCGTCAAGCGGCCATCTTGGACACTTGCCCACATACACTGAGACTCCATTTCCCATCAACCCTCAGGGGCGGCCATCTTGGATATCTGATCAGACATCTCATGAGCGCTCAGCCCAACTTCCACCCAGGATGGTGGCCATCTTGGTTAACTCAGAACAATAAAAACAACACTCTCCTAATGTTGAACATCCAAACTAATAATTATAATACCCCAAAATTCAGAATTTGAACTTTAAGTGTACTTTTTTCTTACTTTTTGAAATTTTGTGATATTTTACAAAATTCAAAAAATTGTTGTTTTTTTCACTTTAATGACTACAGGTGTTTGTCCGATTCAGTTTGACTCAGCGTTTAACCGTTCATCTTGACCCTGCCTATGACCTCAGGGTGTCATTTACCCACAATGCATCTGTTTTGCATAAGTAGTAGCCCCCTAAAACTCGCGAAAAATGCAATTTTTTTTGTTTCCTCTTGTGATATCTCCATTTGCGTCCGACCTATACTTATCATTCCAACTTTAGGTGTTTCCCATTCTGGGTTAGATTGCCAAGAACACCCCCGCACCAACAATTTATAGTTTTTCCCATTTTTTACCCATAATTCCTCAGTTAATTGTTCTCGCCAAAACATTTTAACCTTCTGTCTTTGCCATTCTTCATCCGATTCCCACCGTTCCAACTTTATATGATTCCATTCATCCCCGCCAATTCGTTGGTGTATTCATTTACCTCTTACCAGAATTCAAAGATTTACCACAATTCCACACACTGTACCTTTAATGAACCAATTCATTTTCAATGCGGTCATTCATTGTGTGGGCGTTTGGCCTTCGGTGACTACTGTTCAGGTAGACAAAGTACTCCATTTCCCATGGGGTCGTCAAGCGGCCATCTTGGACACTTGCCCACATACACTGAGACTCCATTTCCCATCAACCCTCAGGGGCGGCCATCTTGGATATCTGATCAGACATCTCATGAGCGCTCAGCCCAACTTCCACCCAGGATGGCGGCCATCTTGGTTAACTCAGAACAATAAAAACAACACTCTCCTAATGTTGAACATCCAAACTATTAAATATAATCCCCCAAAATTCAGAATTTGAACTTTAAGTGTACTTTTTTCTCACTTTTTGAAATTTTGTGATATTTTACTAAATTCATAAAATTTTTGTTTTTTTCACTTTAATGACTACAGGTGTTTGTCCGATTCAGGCCAATTCAGCGTTTAACTGTTCATCTTGACCCTGCCTATGACCTCAGAGTGTCATTTACCCACAATGCATCTGTTTTGCGTAAGTTATAGCCCCCTAAAACTCGCGAAAAATCTGATTTTTTATGTTTCCTCTTGTGATATCTCCATTTGCGTCCGACATATACTTATTGTTTCAATTTTAGGTGTTTCCCATCATGGGTTAGATTGCCAAGAACACCCCCGCACCAACAATTTATAGTTTTTCCCATTTTTTTACCCATAATTCCTCAGTTAATTGTTCTCGCCAAAACATTGTAACCTTCTGTCTTTGCCATTCTTCATCCGATTCCCACCGTTCTAACTTTATATGATTCCATTCATCCCCGCCAATTCATTGGTGTACTCGTTTACCTCTTACCAGAATTCAAAGTTGCACCACAATTCCACACACTGTACCTTTAATGAACCAATTCATTTTCAATGAGGTCATTCATTGTGTGGGCGTTTGGCCTTTGGTGACTACTGTTGAGGTAGTCAAAGTACTCCATTTCCCATGGGGTCGTCAGGTGGCCATCTTGGACACTTGCCCACATACACTGAGACTCCATTTCCCATCAAACCTCAGGGGTGGCCATCTTGGATATCTGATCCGATATCTTCATCCGATTCCTACCGTTCCAACTTTAAACGATTCCCCTGAGTCCTGCCATTTCATGGTGATATCCTTTTTCTTTTTCCCAGAATTCAAAAACTACCCACAATCCCACTTTCAGTTTTTCCCTTGTATCTTTGTCATTCCTGCTGCGATTTCCACTGTTCCAACTTTAATCGATTCCCCCAATGCCCGCCCATCCATTTTTACCCACAATTCAAAAATGACCCACAATTCCGTTTTTTCAGTTTTTCCCTTATATCTTTGCCATTCTTCATCCGATTCCGACCATTCTAACTTTAATCGATTCCCCCAAGTCCCGCCATTCCATGGTGGTATCCGCTTTCTTCCCAGAATTCAAAAATTACCCACAATTCCACTTTTTTCAGTTTTTCCCTTATATCTTTGCCATTCTTCATCCAATTCCGACCGTTCCAACTTTATTCAATTCCCCCAACGCCCGCCAATGCATTTTTACGTACAATTCAAAAATTACCCACAATTCCACTTTTTCAGTTTTTTCCTTATATCTTTGCCATTCTTCACTCGATTCCGACCATTCCAACTTTAATCGATTCCTCGAAGTCCCACCATTCCACGGTGGTATCCGCTTTCTTCCCAGAGTTCAAAAATTACCCACAATTCCACTTTTTCAGTTTTTCCCTTGTATTTTAGCCATTCCTGCTGCGATTTCCTTCGTTCCAACTTTAATCGATTCCCCCAATGCCCGCTAATGCATTTTTACCCACAATTCAAAAATTACCCACAATTCCACTTTTTCAGTTTTTTCCTTTTATCTTTGCCATTCTTCACTCGATTCCGACCATTCCAACTTTAATCGATTCCTCGAAGTCCCACCATTCCACGGTGGTTTCCGCTTTCTTCCCAGAGTTCAAAAATTACCCACAATTCCACTTTTTCAGTTTTTCCCTTGTAACTTTGCCATTCCTGCTGCGATTTCCACCGTTCCAACTTTAATCGTTTCTCCCAATGCCCACCCATCCATTTTTACCCACATTTCAAAAATTACCCACAATTCCACTATTTCTGTTTTTCCCTTATATCTTTGCCATTCTTCATCCAATTCCGACCGTTCCAACTTTAATCAATTCCCCCAATGCCCGCCAAAGCATTTTTACCCACAATTCAAAAATTACCCACAATTCCACTTCTTTCAGTTTTTCCCCTATATCTTTGCCATTCTTCATCCGATTCCTACCGTTCCAACTTTAATCGATTCCCCATATTCCCGCTATTCCATTCGTGTATCCATTTTTCTCTTCCTACAATTCAAGATTTTCCCACAATTCCTCATTTTTCAGTGTTTTCTTGTATCTTCTACATTGTTTGACCTTTTCAAACAATTCCAAATCTGTATCATTCACATGATGTCACAGATTCAAGCACTCAAACTTTCAACATCACTCTAGCGTTCAGCACCGCTACCTTCAAAGGTTACACCTTCACACGCAATTTCTTCAGGAATTGCATATTTTCTAGTTATTATTATTATTCCGCCCTGTTTTTCGGCACGTTTCAACTCATTCCCAGTTTATTTAATTCACCCCGTTCCACTTTCATGTTATTCCACTTATTCGGGAATGAGGGGTTTCCATTTTTCACATTCCAAATATTCACAGTTTTCCCAGAATTCCCGGTTTTCCACCCCAAAAAGTTCCATTGACTTACATTGGGTCATTTTTCGTTTCATTATTACAGCTTTCCTTTTTAATATTTTCAATATTTAACTCATACATCTCGTCTTAGGGATCCTTCCCGTCATTCCAGTAATTAATACATTTCAATATTTTCCCATAATTCCATATTTTTCCATCTTTAAATATCCATAATTCATTTCCAATGGGAGGGCTTCCCATTCATTCCCAATGGGAGATTGAACATTTCACATTTTGAGCTTTCCTTTTTCATATTCATAACATTTAACTCATTCATTCTGCCTTATGGCTCATTCCCATCATTCCTAGAGTTCATAATTATTCATATTTTCCCATAATTCCATATTTTTCACCTATTACAATTCATAATTCATTCCCAATGGCCGATTTAACATTTCTTATTTGAAGCTTCCCAATACCACATTTAAATCATTCAGCTAATGCATTTCACATTGTCATCATTATATATTATAACACATTCCAGTATTTCATAAATATATTAAAAATATTACCCATAATTCCTCATTCCCATTTTATTCAACAAAACTTTGTAACGTTCTATCTCGGCCATTCCTGCTCCGATTCCCACCGTTCCAACTTTAATCGATTCCACTGATGCCCGCCATTCCATTCGTGTATCCATTTACCTCTTCTCAAAATTAAAAATTTTGTCACAATTCCACACACTGTACCTTTAATAAACCAATTCATTTTCAATGAGGTCATTCATTGTGTGGGCGTTTCGCCTTCGGTGACTGCTGGTTAGGAAGACAAAGTACTCCGTTTCCCAAGGGGTCGTCAAGCGGCCATCTTGGACACTTGCCCACATACACTGAGACTCCATTTCCCATCAACCCTCAGGGGCGGCCATCTTGGATATCTGATCAGACATCTCTTGAGCGCTCAGCCCAACTTCCACCCAGGATGGCGGCCATCTTGGTTAACTCAGAACAATAAAAACAACACTCTCCTAATGTTGAACATCCAAACTAATAATTATAATCCCCCAAAATTCAGAATTTGAACTTTAAGTGTACTTTTTTCTTACTTTTTGAAATTTTGTGATATTTTACAAAATTCAAAAAATTGTTGTTTTTTTCACTTTAATGACTACAGGTGTTTGTCCGATTCAGTTTGACTCAGCGTTTAACCGTTCATCTTGACCCTGCCTATGACCTCAGGGTGTCATTTACCCACAATGCATCTGTTTTGCATAAGTAGTAGCCCCCTAAAACTCGCGAAAAATGCAATTTTTTTTGTTTCCTCTTGTGATATCTCCATTTGCGTCCGACCTATACTTATCATTCCAACTTTAGGTGTTTCCCATTCTGGGTTAGATTGCCAAGAACACCCCCGCACCAACAATTTATAGTTTTTCCCATTTTTTACCCATAATTCCTCAGTTAATTGTTCTCGCCAAAACATTTTAACCTTCTGTCTTTGCCATTCTTCATCCGATTCCCACCGTTCCAACTTTATATGATTCCATTCATCCCCGCCAATTCATTGGCGTATTCATTTACCTCTTACCAGAATTCAAAGATTTACCACAATTCCACACACTGTACCTTTAATGAACCAATTCATTTTCAATGCGGTCATTCATTGTGTGGGCGTTTGGCCTTCGGTGACTACTGTTCAGGTAGACAAAGTACTCCATTTCCCATGGGGTCGTCAAGCGGCCATCTTGGACACTTGCCCACATACACTGAGACTCCATTTCCCATCAACCCTCAGGGGCGGCCATCTTGGATATCTGATCAGACATCTCATGAGCGCTCAGCCCAACTTCCACCCAGGATGGCGGCCATCTTGGTTAACTCAGAACAATAAAAACAACACTCTCCTAATGTTGAACATCCAAACTATTAAATATAATCCCCCAAAATTCAGAATTTGAACTTTAAGTGTACTTTTTTCTCACTTTTTGAAATTTTGTGATATTTTACTAAATTCATAAAATTTTTGTTTTTTTCTCTTTAATGACTACAGGTGTTTGTCCGATTCAGGCCAATTCAGCGTTTAACCGTTCATCTTGACCCTGCCTATGACCTCAGCGTGTCATTTACCCACAATGCATCTGTTTTGCGTAAGTTATAGCCCCCTAAAACTCGCGAAAAATCTGATTTTTTATGTTTCCTCTTGTGATATCTCCATTTGCGTCCGACCTATACTTATCATTCCAACTTTAGGTGTTTCCCATTCTGGGTTAGATTGCCAAGAACACCCCCGCACCAACAATTTATAGTTTTTCCCATTTTTTACCCATAATTCCTCAGTTAATTGTTCTCGCCAAAACATTTTAACCTTCTGTCTTTGCCATTCTTCATCCGATTCCCACCGTTCCAACTTTATATGATTCCATTCATCCCCGCCAATTCATTGGTGTATTCATTTACCTCTTACCAGAATTCAAAGATTTACCACAATTCCACACACTGTACCTTTAATGAACCAATTCATTTTCAATGCGGTCATTCATTGTGTGGGCGTTTGGCCTTCGGTGACTACTGTTCAGGTAGACAAAGTACTCCATTTCCCATGGGGTCGTCAAGCGGCCATCTTGGACACTTGCCCACATACACTGAGACTCCATTTCCCATCAACCCTCAGGGGCGGCCATCTTGGATATCTGATCAGACATCTCATGAGCGCTCAGCCCAACTTCCACCCAGGATGGCGGCCATCTTGGTTAACTCAGAACAATAAAAACAACACTCTCCTAATGTTGAACATCCAAACTATTAAATATAATCCCCCAAAATTCAGAATTTGAACTTTAAGTGTACTTTTTTCTCACTTTTTGAAATTTTGTGATATTTTACTAAATTCATAAAATTTTTGTTTTTTTCTCTTTAATGACTACAGGTGTTTGTCCGATTCAGGCCAAGTCAGCGTTTAACCGTTCATCTTGACCCTGCCTATGACCTCAGAGTGTCATTTACCCACAATGCATCTGTTTTGCGTAAGTTATAGCCCCCTAAAACTCGCGAAAAATCTGATTTTTTATGTTTCCTCTTGTGATATCTCCATTTGCGTCCGACATATACTTATTGTTTCAATTTTAGGTGTTTCCCATCATGGGTTAGATTGCCAAGAACACCCCCGCACCAACAATTTATAGTTTTTCCCATTTTTTTACCCATAATTCCTCAGTTAATTGTTCTCGCCAAAACATTGTAACCTTCTGTCTTTGCCATTCTTCATCCGATTCCCACCGTTCCAACTTTATATGATTCCATTCATCCCCGCCAATTCATTGGTGTATTCATTTACCTCTTACCAGAATTCAAAGATTTACCACAATTCCACACACTGTACCTTTAATGAACCAATTCATTTTCAATGCGGTCATTCATTGTGTGGGCGTTTGGCCTTCGGTGACTACTGTTCAGGTAGACAAAGTACTCCATTTCCCATGGGGTCGTCAAGCGGCCATCTTGGACACTTGCCCACATACACTGAGACTCCATTTCCCATCAACCCTCAGGGGCGGCCATCTTGGATATCTGATCAGACATCTCATGAGCGCTCAGCCCAACTTCCACCCAGGATGGCGGCCATCTTGGTTAACTCAGAACAATAAAAACAACACTCTCCTAATGTTGAACATCCAAACTATTAAATATAATCCCCCAAAATTCAGAATTTGAACTTTAAGTGTACTTTTTTCTCACTTTTTGAAATTTTGTGATATTTTACTAAATTCATAAAATTTTTGTTTTTTTCTCTTTAATGACTACAGGTGTTTGTCCGATTCAGGCCAAGTCAGCGTTTAACCGTTCATCTTGACCCTGCCTATGACCTCAGAGTGTCATTTACCCACAATGCATCTGTTTTGCGTAAGTTATAGCCCCCTAAAACTCGCGAAAAATCTGATTTTTTATGTTTCCTCTTGTGATATCTCCATTTGCGTCCGACATATACTTATTGTTTCAATTTTAGGTGTTTCCCATCATGGGTTAGATTGCCAAGAACACCCCCGCACCAACAATTTATAGTTTTTCCCATTTTTTTACCCATAATTCCTCAGTTAATTGTTCTCGCCAAAACATTGTAACCTTCTGTCTTTGCCATTCTTCATCCGATTCCCACCGTTCCAACTTTATATGATTCCATTCATCCCCGCCAATTCATTGGTGTATTCATTTACCTCTTACCAGAATTCAAAGATTTACCACAATTCCACACACTGTACCTTTAATGAACCAATTCATTTTCAATGCGGTCATTCATTGTGTGGGCGTTTGGCCTTCGGTGACTACTGTTCAGGTAGACAAAGTACTCCATTTCCCATGGGGTCGTCAAGCGGCCATCTTGGACACTTGCCCACATACACTGAGACTCCATTTCCCATCAACCCTCAGGGGCGGCCATCTTGGATATCTGATCAGACATCTCATGAGCGCTCAGCCCAACTTCCACCCAGGATGGTGGCCATCTTGGTTAACTCAGAACAATAAAAACAACACTCTCCTAATGTTGAACATCCAAACTAATAATTATAATCCCCCAAAATTCAGAATTTGAACTTTAAGTGTACTTTTTTCTTACTTTTTGAAATTTTGTGATATTTTACAAAATTCAAAAAATTGTTGTTTTTTTCACTTTAATGACTACAGGTGTTTGTCCGATTCAGTTTGACTCAGCGTTTAACCGTTCATCTTGACCCTGCCTATGACCTCAGGGTGTCATTTACCCACAATGCATCTGTTTTGCATAAGTAGTAGCCCCCTAAAACTCGCGAAAAATGCAATTTTTTTTGTTTCCTCTTGTGATATCTCCATTTGCGTCCGACCTATACTTATCATTCCAACTTTAGGTGTTTCCCATTCTGGGTTAGATTACCAAGAACACCCCCGCACCAACAATTTATAGTTTTTCCCATTTTTTACCCATAATTCCTCAGTTAATTGTTCTCGCCAAAACATTTTAACCTTCTGTCTTTGCCATTCTTCATCCGATTCCCACCGTTCCAACTTTATATGATTCCATTCATCCCCGCCAATTCGTTGGTGTATTCATTTACCTCTTACCAGAATTCAAAGATTTACCACAATTCCACACACTGTACCTTTAATGAACCAATTCATTTTCAATGCGGTCATTCATTGTGTGGGCGTTTGGCCTTCGGTGACTACTGTTCAGGTAGACAAAGTACTCCATTTCCCATGGGGTCGTCAAGCGGCCATCTTGGACACTTGCCCACATACACTGAAACTCCATTTCCCATCAACCCTCAGGGGCGGCCATCTTGGATATCTGATCAGACATCTCATGAGCGCTCAGCCCAACTTCCACCCAGGATGGCGGCCATCTTGGTTAACTCAGAACAATAAAAACAACACTCTCCTAATGTTGAACATCCAAACTATTAAATATAATCCCCCAAAATTCAGAATTTGAACTTTAAGTGTACTTTTTTCTCACTTTTTGAAATTTTGTGATATTTTACTAAATTCATAAAATTTTTGTTTTTTTCACTTTAATGACTACAGGTGTTTGTCCGATTCAGGCCAATTCAGCGTTTAACCGTTCATCTTGACCCTGCCTATGACCTCAGAGTGTCATTTACCCACAATGCATCTGTTTTGCGTAAGTTATAGCCCCCTAAAACTCGCGAAAAATCTGATTTTTTATGTTTCCTCTTGTGATATCTCCATTTGCGTCCGACATATACTTATTGTTTCAATTTTAGGTGTTTCCCATCATGGGTTAGATTGCCAAGAACACCCCCGCACCAACAATTTATAGTTTTTCCCATTTTTTTACCCATAATTCCTCAGTTAATTGTTCTCGCCAAAACATTGTAACCTTCTGTCTTTGCCATTCTTCATCCGATTCCCACCGTTCCAACTTTATATGATTCCATTCATCCCCGCCAATTCATTGGTGTATTCATTTACCTCTTACCAGAATTCAAAGATTTACCACAATTCCACACACTGTACCTTTAATGAACCAATTCATTTTCAATGCGGTCATTCATTGTGTGGGTGTTTGGCCTTCGGTGACTACTGTTCAGGTAGACAAAGTACTCCATTTCCCATGGGGTCGTCAAGCGGCCATCTTGGACACTTGCCCACATACACTGAGACTCCATTTCCCATCAACCCTCAGGGGCGGCCATCTTGGATATCTGATCAGACATCTCATGAGCGCTCAGCCCAACTTCCACCCAGGATGGCGGCCATCTTGGTTAACTCAGAACAATAAAAACAACACTCTCCTAATGTTGAACATCCAAACTATTAAATATAATCCCCCAAAATTCAGAATTTGAACTTTAAGTGTACTTTTTTCTCACTTTTTGAAATTTTGTGATATTTTACTAAATTCATAAAATTTTTGTTTTTTTCTCTTTAATGACTACAGGTGTTTGTCCGATTCAGGCCAATTCAGCGTTTAACCGTTCATCTTGACCCTGCCTATGACCTCAGAGTGTCATTTACCCACAATGCATCTGTTTTGCGTAAGTTATAGCCCCCTAAAACTCGCGAAAAATCTGATTTTTTATGTTTCCTCTTGTGATATCTCCATTTGCGTCCGACCTATACTTATCATTCCAACTTTAGGTGTTTCCCATCATGGGTTAGATTGCCAAGAACACCCCCGCACCAACAATTTATAGTTTTTCCCATTTTTTTACCCATAATTCCTCAGTTAATTGTTCTCGCCAAAACATTGTAACCTTCTGTCTTTGCCATTCTTCATCCGATTCCCACCGTTCTAACTTTATATGATTCCATTCATCCCCGCCAATTCATTGGTGTACTCGTTTACCTCTTACCAGAATTCAAAGTTGCACCACAATTCCACACACTGTACCTTTAATGAACCAATTCATTTTCAATGAGGTCATTCATTGTGTGGGCGTTTGGCCTTTGGTGACTACTGTTGAGGTAGTCAAAGTACTCCATTTCCCATGGGGTCGTCAGGTGGCCATCTTGGACACTTGCCCACATACACTGAGACTCCATTTCCCATCAAACCTCAGGGGTGGCCATCTTGGATATCTGATCCGATATCTTCATCCGATTCCTACCGTTCCAACTTTAAACGATTCCCCTGAGTCCTGCCATTTCATGGTGATATCCTTTTTCTTTTTCCCAGAATTCAAAAACTACCCACAATCCCACTTTCAGTTTTTCCCTTGTATCTTTGTCATTCCTGCTGCGATTTCCACTGTTCCACTTTAATCGATTCCCCCAATGCCCGCCCATCCATTTTTACCCACAATTCAAAAATGACCCACAATTCCGTTTTTTCAGTTTTTCCCTTATATCTTTGCCATTCTTCATCCGATTCCGACCATTCTAACTTTAATCGATTCCCCCAAGTCCCGCCATTCCATGGTGGTATCCGCTTTCTTCCCAGAATTCAAAAATTACCCACAATTCCACTTTTTTCAGTTTTTCCCTTATATCTTTGCCATTCTTCATCCAATTCCGACCGTTCCAACTTTAATCAATTCCCCCAATGCCCGCCAAAGCATTTTTACCCACAATTCAAAAATTACCCACAATTCCACTTCTTTCAGTTTTTCCCCTATATCTTTGCCATTCTTCATCCGATTCCTACCGTTCCAACTTTAATCGATTCCCCATATTCCCGCTATTCCATTCGTGTATCCATTTTTCTCTTCCTACAATTCAAGATTTTCCCACAATTCCTCATTTTTCAGTGTTTTCTTGTATCTTCTACATTGTTTGACCTTTTCAAACAATTCCAAATCTGTATCATTCACATGATGTCACAGATTCAAGCACTCAAACTTTCAACATCACTCTAGCGTTCAGCACCGCTACCTTCAAAGGTTACACCTTCACACGCAATTTCTTCAGGAATTGCATATTTTCTAGTTATTATTATTATTATTATTATTATTCCGCCCTGTTTTTCGGCACGTTTCAACTCATTCCCAGTTTATTTAATTCACCCCGTTCCACTTTCATGTTATTCCACTTATTCGGGAATGAGGGGTTTCCATTTTTCACATTCCAAATATTCACAGTTTTCCCAGAATTCCCGGTTTTCCACCCCAAAAAGTTCCATTGACTTACATTGGGTCATTTTTCGTTTCATTATTACAGCTTTCCTTTTTAATATTTTCAATATTTAACTCATACATCTCGTCTTAGGGATCCTTCCCGTCATTCCAGTAATTAATACATTTCAATATTTTCCCATAATTCCATATTTTTCCATCTTTAAATATCCATAATTCATTTCCAATGGGAGGGCTTCCCATTCATTCCCAATGGGAGATTGAACATTTCACATTTTGAGCTTTCCTTTTTCATATTCATAACATTTAACTCATTCATTCTGCCTTATGGCTCATTCCCATCATTCCTAGAGTTCATAATTATTCATATTTTCCCATAATTCCATATTTTTCACCTATTACAATTCATAATTCATTCCCAATGGCCGATTTAACATTTCTTATTTGAAGCTTCCCAATACCACATTTAAATCATTCAGCTAATGCATTTCACATTGTCATCATTATACATTATAACACATTCCAGTATTTCATAAATATATTAAAAATATTACCCATAATTCCTCATTCCCATTTTATTCAACAAAACTTTGTAACGTTCTATCTCGGCCATTCCTGCTCCGATTCCCACCGTTCCAACTTTAATCGATTCCACTGATGCCCGCCATTCCATTCGTGTATCCATTTACCTCTTCTCAAAATTAAAAATTTTGTCACAATTCCACACACTGTACCTTTAATAAACCAATTCATTTTCAATGAGGTCATTCATTGTGTGGGCGTTTCGCCTTCGGTGACTGCTGGTTAGGAAGACAAAGTACTCCGTTTCCCAAGGGGTCGTCAAGCGGCCATCTTGGACACTTGCCCACATACACTGAGACTCCATTTCCCATCAACCCTCAGGGGCGGCCATCTTGGATATCTGATCAGACATCTCTTGAGCGCTCAGCCCAACTTCCACCCAGGATGGCGGCCATCTTGGTTAACTCAGAACAATAAAAACAACACTCTCCTAATGTTGAACATCCAAACTAATAATTATAATCCCCCAAAATTCAGAATTTGAACTTTAAGTGTACTTTTTTCTTACTTTTTGAAATTTTGTGATATTTTACAAAATTCAAAAAATTGTTGTTTTTTTCACTTTAATGACTACAGGTGTTTGTCCGATTCAGTTTGACTCAGCGTTTAACCGTTCATCTTGACCCTGCCTATGACCTCAGGGTGTCATTTACCCACAATGCATCTGTTTTGCATAAGTAGTAGCCCCCTAAAACTCGCGAAAAATGCAATTTTTTTTGTTTCCTCTTGTGATATCTCCATTTGCGTCCGACCTATACTTATCATTCCAACTTTAGGTGTTTCCCATTCTGGGTTAGATTGCCAAGAACACCCCCGCACCAACAATTTATAGTTTTTCCCATTTTTTACCCATAATTCCTCAGTTAATTGTTCTCGCCAAAACATTTTAACCTTCTGTCTTTGCCATTCTTCATCCGATTCCCACCGTTCCAACTTTATATGATTCCATTCATCCCCGCCAATTCATTGGCGTATTCATTTACCTCTTACCAGAATTCAAAGATTTACCACAATTCCACACACTGTACCTTTAATGAACCAATTCATTTTCAATGCGGTCATTCATTGTGTGGGCGTTTGGCCTTCGGTGACTACTGTTCAGGTAGACAAAGTACTCCATTTCCCATGGGGTCGTCAAGCGGCCATCTTGGACACTTGCCCACATACACTGAGACTCCATTTCCCATCAACCCTCAGGGGCGGCCATCTTGGATATCTGATCAGACATCTCATGAGCGCTCAGCCCAACTTCCACCCAGGATGGCGGCCATCTTGGTTAACTCAGAACAATAAAAACAACACTCTCCTAATGTTGAACATCCAAACTATTAAATATAATCCCCCAAAATTCAGAATTTGAACTTTAAGTGTACTTTTTTCTCACTTTTTGAAATTTTGTGATATTTTACTAAATTCATAAAATTTTTGTTTTTTTCTCTTTAATGACTACAGGTGTTTGTCCGATTCAGGCCAATTCAGCGTTTAACCGTTCATCTTGACCCTGCCTATGACCTCAGAGTGTCATTTACCCACAATGCATCTGTTTTGCGTAAGTTATAGCCCCCTAAAACTCGCGAAAAATCTGATTTTTTATGTTTCCTCTTGTGATATCTCCATTTGCGTCCGACATATACTTATTGTTTCAATTGTAGGTGTTTCCCATCATGGGTTAGATTGCCAAGAACACCCCCGCACCAACAATTTATAGTTTTTCCCATTTTTTTACCCATAATTCCTCAGTTAATTGTTCTCGCCAAAACATTGTAACCTTCTGTCTTTGCCATTCTTCATCCGATTCCCACCGTTCCAACTTTATATGATTCCATTCATCCCCGCCAATTCATTGGTGTATTCATTTACCTCTTACCAGAATTCAAAGATTTACCACAATTCCACACACTGTACCTTTAATGAACCAATTCATTTTCAATGCGGTCATTCATTGTGTGGGCGTTTGGCCTTCGGTGACTACTGTTCAGGTAGACAAAGTACTCCATTTCCCATGGGGTCGTCAAGCGGCCATCTTGGACACTTGCCCACATACACTGAGACTCCATTTCCCATCAACCCTCAGGGGCGGCCATCTTGGATATCCGATCAGACATCTCATGAGCGCTCAGCCCAACTTCCACCCAGGATGGCGGCCATCTTGGTTAACTCAGAACAATAAAAACAACACTCTCCTAATGTTGAACATCCAAACTATTAAATATAATCCCCCAAATTTCAGAATTTGAACTTTAAGTGTACTTTTTTCTCACTTTTTGAAATTTTGTGATATTTTACTAAATTCATAAAATTTTTGTTTTTTTCTCTTTAATGACTACAGGTGTTTGTCCGATTCAGGCCAATTCAGCGTTTAACCGTTCATCTTGACCCTGCCTATGACCTCAGAGTGTCATTTACCCACAATGCATCTGTTTTGCGTAAGTTATAGCCCCCTAAAACTCGCGAAAAATCTGATTTTTTATGTTTCCTCTTGTGATATCTCCATTTGCGTCCGACATATACTCATTGTTTCAATTTTAGGTGTTTCCCATCATGGGTTAGATTGCCAAGAACACCCCCGCACCAACAATTTATAGTTTTTCCCATTTTTTTACCCATAATTCCTCAGTTAATTGTTTTCGCCAAAACATTGTAACCTTCTGTCTTTGCCATTCTTCATCCGATTCCCACCGTTCTAACTTTATATGATTCCATTCATCCCCGCCAATTCATTGGTGTACTCGTTTACCTCTTACCAGAATTCAAAGTTGCACCACAATTCCACACACTGTACCTTTAATGAACCAATTCATTTTCAATGAGGTCATTCATTGTGTGGGCGTTTGGCCTTTGGTGACTACTGTTGAGGTAGTCAAAGTACTCCATTTCCCATGGGGTCGTCAGGTGGCCATCTTGGACACTTGCCCACATACACTGAGACTCCATTTCCCATCAAACCTCAGGGGTGGCCATCTTGGATATCTGATCCGATATCTTCATCCGATTCCTACCGTTCCAACTTTAAACAATTCCCCTGAGTCCTGCCATTTCATGGTGATATCCTTTTTCTTTTTCCCAGAATTCAAAAACTACCCACAATCCCACTTTCAGTTTTTCCCTTGTATCTTTGTCATTCTTGCTGCGATTTCCACTGTTCCAACTTTAATCGATTCCCCCAATGCCCGCCCATCCATTTTTACCCACAATTCAAAAATGACCCACAATTCCGTTTTTTCAGTTTTTCCCTTATATCTTTGCCATTCTTCATCCGATTCCGACCATTCTAACTTTAATCGATTCCCCCAAGTCCCGCCATTCCATGGTGGTATCCGCTTTCTTCCCAGAATTCAAAAATTACCCACAATTCCACTTTTTTCAGTTTTTCCCTTATATCTTTGCCATTCTTCATCCAATTCCGACCGTTCCAACTTTATTCAATTCCCCCAACGCCCGCCAATGCATTTTTACGTACAATTCAAAAATTACCCACAATTCCACTTTTTCAGTTTTTTCCTTATATCTTTGCCATTCTTCACTCGATTCCGACCATTCCAACTTTAATCGATTCCTCGAAGTCCCACCATTCCACGGTGGTATCCGCTTTCTTCCCAGAGTTCAAAAATTACCCACAATTCCACTTTTTCAGTTTTTCCCTTGTATTTTAGCCATTCCTGCTGCGATTTCCTTCGTTCCAACTTTAATCGATTCCCCCAATGCCCGCTAATGCATTTTTACCCACAATTCAAAAATTACCCACAATTCCACTTTTTCAGTTTTTTCCTTTTATCTTTGCCATTCTTCACTCGATTCCGACCATTCCAACTTTAATCGATTCCTCGAAGTCCCACCATTCCACGGTGGTTTCCGCTTTCTTCCCAGAGTTCAAAAATTACCCACAATTCCACTTTTTCAGTTTTTCCCTTGTAACTTTGCCATTCCTGCTGCGATTTCCACCGTTCCAACTTTAATCGTTTCTCCCAATGCCCACCCATCCATTTTTACCCACATTTCAAAAATTACCCACAATTCCACTATTTCTGTTTTTCCCTTATATCTTTGCCATTCTTCATCCAATTCCGACCGTTCCAACTTTAATCAATTCCCCCAATGCCCGCCAAAGCATTTTTACCCACAATTCAAAAATTACCCACAATTCCACTTCTTTCAGTTTTTCCCCTATATCTTTGCCATTCTTCATCCGATTCCTACCGTTCCAACTTTAATCGATTCCCCATATTCCCGCTATTCCATTCGTGTATCCATTTTTCTCTTCCTACAATTCAAGATTTTCCCACAATTCCTCATTTTTCAGTGTTTTCTTGTATCTTCTACATTGTTTGACCTTTTCAAACAATTCCAAATCTGTATCATTCACATGATGTCACAGATTCAAGCACTCAAACTTTCAACATCACTCTAGCGTTCAGCACCGCTACCTTCAAAGGTTACACCTTCACACGCAATTTCTTCAGGAATTGCATATTTTCTAGTTATTATTATTATTATTATTATTATTCCGCCCTGTTTTTCGGCACGTTTCAACTCATTCCCAGTTTATTTAATTCACCCCGTTCCACTTTCATGTTATTCCACTTATTCGGGAATGAGGGGTTTCCATTTTTCACATTCCAAATATTCACAGTTTTCCCAGAATTCCCGGTTTTCCACCCCAAAAAGTTCCATTGACTTACATTGGGTCATTTTTCGTTTCATTATTACAGCTTTCCTTTTTAATATTTTCAATATTTAACTCATACATCTCGTCTTAGGGATCCTTCCCGTCATTCCAGTAATTAATACATTTCAATATTTTCCCATAATTCCATATTTTTCCATCTTTAAATATCCATAATTCATTTCCAATGGGAGGGCTTCCCATTCATTCCCAATGGGAGATTGAACATTTCACATTTTGAGCTTTCCTTTTTCATATTCATAACATTTAACTCATTCATTCTGCCTTATGGCTCATTCCCATCATTCCTAGAGTTCATAATTATTCATATTTTCCCATAATTCCATATTTTTCACCTATTACAATTCATAATTCATTCCCAATGGCCGATTTAACATTTCTTATTTGAAGCTTCCCAATACCACATTTAAATCATTCAGCTAATGCATTTCACATTGTCATCATTATACATTATAACACATTCCAGTATTTCATAAATATATTAAAAATATTACCCATAATTCCTCATTCCCATTTTATTCAACAAAACTTTGTAACGTTCTATCTCGGCCATTCCTGCTCCGATTCCCACCGTTCCAACTTTAATCGATTCCACTGATGCCCGCCATTCCATTCGTGTATCCATTTACCTCTTCTCAAAATTAAAAATTTTGTCACAATTCCACACACTGTACCTTTAATAAACCAATTCATTTTCAATGAGGTCATTCATTGTGTGGGCGTTTCGCCTTCGGTGACTGCTGGTTAGGAAGACAAAGTACTCCGTTTCCCAAGGGGTCGTCAAGCGGCCATCTTGGACACTTGCCCACATACACTGAGACTCCATTTCCCATCAACCCTCAGGGGCGGCCATCTTGGATATCTGATCAGACATCTCTTGAGCGCTCAGCCCAACTTCCACCCAGGATGGCGGCCATCTTGGTTAACTCAGAACAATAAAAACAACACTCTCCTAATGTTGAACATCCAAACTAATAATTATAATCCCCCAAAATTCAGAATTTGAACTTTAAGTGTACTTTTTTCTCACTTTTTGAAATTTTGTGATATTTTACTAAATTCATAAAATTTTTGTTTTTTTCTCTTTAATGACTACAGGTGTTTGTCCGATTCAGGCCAAGTCAGCGTTTAACCGTTCATCTTGACCCTGCCTATGACCTCAGAGTGTCATTTACCCACAATGCATCTGTTTTGCGTAAGTTATAGCCCCCTAAAACTCGCGAAAAATCTGATTTTTTATGTTTCCTCTTGTGATATCTCCATTTGCGTCCGACATATACTTATTGTTTCAATTTTAGGTGTTTCCCATCATGGGTTAGATTGCCAAGAACACCCCCGCACCAACAATTTATAGTTTTTCCCATTTTTTTACCCATAATTCCTCAGTTAATTGTTCTCGCCAAAACATTGTAACCTTCTGTCTTTGCCATTCTTCATCCGATTCCCACCGTTCCAACTTTATATGATTCCATTCATCCCCGCCAATTCATTGGTGTATTCATTTACCTCTTACCAGAATTCAAAGATTTACCACAATTCCACACACTGTACCTTTAATGAACCAATTCATTTTCAATGCGGTCATTCATTGTGTGGGCGTTTGGCCTTCGGTGACTACTGTTCAGGTAGACAAAGTACTCCATTTCCCATGGGGTCGTCAAGCGGCCATCTTGGACACTTGCCCACATACACTGAGACTCCATTTCCCATCAACCCTCAGGGGCGGCCATCTTGGATATCTGATCAGACATCTCATGAGCGCTCAGCCCAACTTCCACCCAGGATGGCGGCCATCTTGGTTAACTCAGAACAATAAAAACAACACTCTCCTAATGTTGAACATCCAAACTAATAATTATAATCCCCCAAAATTCAGAATTTGAACTTTAAGTGTACTTTTTTCTTACTTTTTGAAATTTTGTGATATTTTACAAAATTCAAAAAATTGTTGTTTTTTTCACTTTAATGACTACAGGTGTTTGTCCGATTCAGTTTGACTCAGCGTTTAACCGTTCATCTTGACCCTGCCTATGACCTCAGGGTGTCATTTACCCACAATGCATCTGTTTTGCATAAGTAGTAGCCCCCTAAAACTCGCGAAAAATGCAATTTTTTTTGTTTCCTCTTGTGATATCTCCATTTGCGTCCGACCTATACTTATCATTCCAACTTTAGGTGTTTCCCATTCTGGGTTAGATTGCCAAGAACACCCCCGCACCAACAATTTATAGTTTTTCCCATTTTTTACCCATAATTCCTCAGTTAATTGTTCTCGCCAAAACATTTTAACCTTCTGTCTTTGCCATTCTTCATCCGATTCCCACCGTTCCAACTTTATATGATTCCATTCATCCCCGCCAATTCATTGGTGTATTCATTTACCTCTTACCAGAATTCAAAGATTTACCACAATTCCACACACTGTACCTTTAATGAACCAATTCATTTTCAATGCGGTCATTCATTGTGTGGGCGTTTGGCCTTCGGTGACTACTGTTCAGGTAGACAAAGTACTCCATTTCCCATGGGGTCGTCAAGCGGCCATCTTGGACACTTGCCCACATACACTGAAACTCCATTTCCCATCAACCCTCAGGGGCGGCCATCTTGGATATCTGATCAGACATCTCATGAGCGCTCAGCCCAACTTCCACCCAGGATGGCGGCCATCTTGGTTAACTCAGAACAATAAAAACAACACTCTCCTAATGTTGAACATCCAAACTATTAAATATAATCCCCCAAAATTCAGAATTTGAACTTTAAGTGTACTTTTTTCTCACTTTTTGAAATTTTGTGATATTTTACTAAATTCATAAAATTTTTGTTTTTTTCACTTTAATGACTACAGGTGTTTGTCCGATTCAGGCCAATTCAGCGTTTAACCGTTCATCTTGACCCTGCCTATGACCTCAGAGTGTCATTTACCCACAATGCATCTGTTTTGCGTAAGTTATAGCCCCCTAAAACTCGCGAAAAATCTGATTTTTTATGTTTCCTCTTGTGATATCTCCATTTGCGTCCGACATATACTTATTGTTTCAATTTTAGGTGTTTCCCATCATGGGTTAGATTGCCAAGAACACCCCCGCACCAACAATTTATAGTTTTTCCCATTTTTTTACCCATAATTCCTCAGTTAATTGTTCTCGCCAAAACATTGTAACCTTCTGTCTTTGCCATTCTTCATCCGATTCCCACCGTTCCAACTTTATATGATTCCATTCATCCCCGCCAATTCATTGGTGTATTCATTTACCTCTTACCAGAATTCAAAGATTTACCACAATTCCACACACTGTACCTTTAATGAACCAATTCATTTTCAATGCGGTCATTCATTGTGTGGGCGTTTGGCCTTCGGTGACTACTGTTCAGGTAGACAAAGTACTCCATTTCCCATGGGGTCGTCAAGCGGCCATCTTGGACACTTGCCCACATACACTGAGACTCCATTTCCCATCAACCCTCAGGGGCGGCCATCTTGGATATCTGATCAGACATCTCATGAGCGCTCAGCCCAACTTCCACCCAGGATGGCGGCCATCTTGGTTAACTCAGAACAATAAAAACAACACTCTCCTAATGTTGAACATCCAAACTATTAAATATAATCCCCCAAAATTCAGAATTTGAACTTTAAGTGTACTTTTTTCTCACTTTTTGAAATTTTGTGATATTTTACTAAATTCATAAAATTTTTGTTTTTTTCTCTTTAATGACTACAGGTGTTTGTCCGATTCAGGCCAATTCAGCGTTTAACCGTTCATCTTGACCCTGCCTATGACCTCAGAGTGTCATTTACCCACAATGCATCTGTTTTGCGTAAGTTATAGCCCCCTAAAACTCGCGAAAAATCTGATTTTTTATGTTTCCTCTTGTGATATCTCCATTTGCGTCCGACATATACTTATTGTTTCAATTTTAGGTGTTTCCCATCATGGGTTAGATTGCCAAGAACACCCCCGCACCAACAATTTATAGTTTTTCCCATTTTTTTACCCATAATTCCTCAGTTAATTGTTCTCGCCAAAACATTGTAACCTTCTGTCTTTGCCATTCTTCATCCGATTCCCACCGTTCCAACTTTATATGATTCCATTCATCCCCGCCAATTCATTGGTGTATTCATTTACCTCTTACCAGAATTCAAAGATTCACCACAATTCCACACACTGTACCTTTAATGAACCAATTCATTTTCAATGCGGTCATTCATTGTGTGGGCGTTTGGCCTTCGGTGACTACTGTTCAGGTAGACAAAGTACTCCATTTCCCATGGGGTCGTCAAGCGGCCATCTTGGACACTTGCCCACATACACTGAGACTCCATTTCCCATCAACCCTCAGGGGCGGCCATCTTGGATATCTGATCAGACATCTCATGAGCGCTCAGCCCAACTTCCACCCAGGATGGCGGCCATCTTGGTTAACTCAGAACAATAAAAACAACACTCTCCTAATGTTGAACATCCAAACTATTAAATATAATCCCCCAAAATTCAGAATTTGAACTTTAAGTGTACTTTTTTCTCACTTTTTGAAATTTTGTGATATTTTACTAAATTCATAAAATTTTTGTTTTTTTCTCTTTAATGACTACAGGTGTTTGTCCGATTCAGGCCAATTCAGCGTTTAACCGTTCATCTTGACCCTGCCTATGACCTCAGAGTGTCATTTACCCACAATGCATCTGTTTTGCGTAAGTTATAGCCCCCTAAAACTCGCGAAAAATCTGATTTTTTATGTTTCCTCTTGTGATATCTCCATTTGCGTCCGACATATACTTATTGTTTCAATTTTAGGTGTTTCCCATCATGGGTTAGATTGCCAAGGACACCCCCGCACCAACAATTTATAGTTTTTCCCATTTTTTTACCCATAATTCCTCAGTTAATTGTTCTCGCCAAAACATTGTAACCTTCTGTCTTTGCCATTCTTCATCCGATTCCCACCGTTCTAACTTTATATGATTCCATTCATCCCCGCCAATTCATTGGTGTACTCGTTTACCTCTTACCAGAATTCAAAGTTGCACCACAATTCCACACACTGTACCTTTAATGAACCAATTCATTTTCAATGAGGTCATTCATTGTGTGGGCGTTTGGCCTTTGGTGACTACTGTTGAGGTAGTCAAAGTACTCCATTTCCCATGGGGTCGTCAGGTGGCCATCTTGGACACTTGCCCACATACACTGAGACTCCATTTCCCATCAAACCTCAGGGGTGGCCATCTTGATATCTGATCCGATATCTTCATCCGATTCCTACCGTTCCAACTTTAAACGATTCCCCTGAGTCCTGCCATTTCATGGTGATATCCTTTTTCTTTTTCCCAGAATTCAAAAACTACCCACAATCCCAC